>NC_057801.1:709128443-709428443 GCF_018294505.1 Triticum aestivum
CGACCGGATCCGCCTCTCCGCCGGCCTCCTCCGTCCCGTCCCCACTCGCCAGCGTCCGCCTCGGCGCCGTCAACCCTGCTCGTCGTCGCCGTCCGCTCGCTCGGGGAGAACCCAGCGCCGCGCCTCGTGGGCCGGCCCAGCGGGCCCTGCAGCCCAGCCGCAGGCCCAGTCCGCCAGTTTCCCACGGCCCAGCCCCGGACTGCCTCCTCCCTCGTCATGGGCCGAAGCCCAGGGTGAGCAGCCCCTATCCCACGCTCTGTGCGTTTAATAGCTATCCTGCGCGCATGCGAATTTCCCCAAGTCCCTGATATTTTGCATATTTTTATGCCCTGTTCATCGCATCATAACTCTGCATCCGTAGCTCCGTTTCATGCATATGATATATCAAAATGTTCATTGAGAGATGCTCTTTATTTTGTTCCATTGTGCCATGCTTGTTTGAGGTCATCTTGATGCCCGAATCATCGTTGCAAGAGTGTTATATAATGTTGTCTGCTGTCTGTTAACAGAACTTGCTCATTTGTCATTTTTGCCATGATTGATGTGTGCATCCTATGAGCTTGATGTCTACATGTGTTTTGTACTACATCATGCCATCTTTATAGATGTGCAATCCATGTATTTTTGTGAGATGTGTAGTGAGTGCATCAAGCTTGTTAAGTAGGGTACTTGTTGTTGCTGTTTTGCTAGGCTGATTCTGTTATATTTTGTTGGTATGTAAGCCAGCTGCTACAAGTCATTCTATGCATAATCTGGAGATGTTCACTAAGGATGTTTTATTATACATGTCATTCTCTATCCATACATGCTCCTGGTTGCATTTATATCCTGCTATAGCTTGTTGTAATCTTGCTCTCAAGTTGCTAAATAATGTTGCTGTCAGCCTGTTAACATTAAGTTCAATGTTGCCATGATTGTTGTTAGTGATCCAAGCATGCTATGAACTTGCTCTTGCCATGCTTAGCTTCATAAACATGTCTTCTTACTGTTGGATGCCTTTTCATACCATTTATTTCTCTGTGGTGAGTGGTACAAGCTCACCAACATGCCTACTTATCGTTGTTCCTGCCATGTTTGAATCTATCATATAACTTGCCATGTTTACATGGGTGCCATCATATCTTCTGATCCTTTTTGTCTCATGGTCAGTAAGGGACTTTTGTTCTATGCAATTAGTAGATTCATTTCATGCCGTTTTTTGCCATGTTAAGTTTCTGTGCATGTTGTTTGATAGCTCTAAACATTGCAACCTGATGTTATTTCTGCTAAGCCTGAAACTGTTATTATTTACAATCTTGCCATGTCTTTTTGAGCATGTTCTAGTGATTTCTGGAGATAGCTCAGTGTTCATGTTTTGTTATGCTTTACCTGTACAGCATGTCCATGCCTTTTGTTCTCATGTTGGGGTGCTGTAGCATGTTGTTTTGAGGCTTGCAATATGCCTAGTTGTTGTTTTGGACAGATTGTTGTCATATCTTGTTTCATGTGTGTGGGTTGAACCGTTGCTCCGTTTTGAGTGTGCTCTATATGAAACTTGCTTAGTTTTGCATGTAGTTTCGTGTTATCATGTTACATACATGTTTTGAGAGTGTTTGCTTGATGTTTGTATGCATTTTGCATCAATGCCATGTTTAACTTGTTTTGCTCATATCTTCTAGGTCGTAGCTCCGAA
The DNA here is from genome assembly GCF_018294505.1 of Triticum aestivum. Taxonomy (NCBI): domain Eukaryota; kingdom Viridiplantae; phylum Streptophyta; class Magnoliopsida; order Poales; family Poaceae; genus Triticum; species Triticum aestivum. The sequence goes on from NC_057801.1 coordinate 709,130,116, forward strand.
TTAAATGAACTTTATATGTAACTTGACTAGACTCTCATGTAGATCATCTTGGTGCATCTTAACTTGCTGTTTAACAACTTGAACATAAGGTTTATTCAGATCTGGACCAATTTCGAAATATGCATATGAGGACTTGCCGGATTTGTTATATGTTGTTTCCGGCCTTATTTAAACTTGCCTTGATGTGTTGCTCTCGTTTGCATCATCTCTTGCCATGAGTAGCTTCATGTAGCCTTGTCATGCATCATGCTTGGTTGTGCATCATGTCTTGTATATGTGTGGTGTGTTTACTATGTTGTGTGCTTCTCTCGATAGTTCCCGTTTCGTTGCGATCGTGAGGATTCGTTCGTCTACGCTTGGTTAGTCTTCGTGGCTTCATCTTCTTCATGGACTCTTTCTTCTTCCTTGCGGGATTTCAGGCAACATGACCGCTACCCTGGATCTCACTACTATCATTGCTATGCTAGTTGCTTTGTTCTATCGCTTTGCTGCACTACCTATCTTTTGCTCTTCAAGCCTCCCAAATTGCCATGAACCTCTAACCTTTGACACCCTTCCTAGCAAACCGTTGATTGGCTATGTTACCGCTTTTGCTCAGCCCCTCTTATAGCGTTGTTAGTTGCAGGTGAAGTTGAAGATTGCTCCATGATGGACATGATTATGTTGGGATATCACAATATCTCTTATTTTATTAATGCATCTATATACTTGGTAAAGGGTGGAAGACTCGGCCTTATGCCTGGTGTTTTGTTCCACTCTTGCCGCCCTAGTTTCCGTCATACCGGTGTTATGTTCCCGGATTTTGTGTTCCTTACGCGGTTGGGTGATTTATGGGACCCCCTTGACAGTTCGCTTTGAATAAAACTCCTCCAGCAAGGCCCAACCTTGGTTTTACCATTTGCCTCACCTAGTCATTTTTCCCTTGGGTTTCCGAAGCCCGAGGGTCATCTTTATTTTAGCCCCCCCCGGGCCAATGCTTGTCTAAGTGTTGGTCCAAACCGAGCGATGTCCGGCGCCCCCTGGGCAACCAGGGTCTATGCCAACCCGTCGTCTTGCTCATTCGGTGTGCCCTGAGAACGAGATATGTGCAGCTCCTATCGGGATTTGTCGGCACATCGGGCGGCTTTGCTGGTCTTGTTTTACCATTGTCGAAATGTCTTGTAAACCAGGATTCCGAGTCTGATCGGGTCTTCCTGGGAGAAGGTATATCGTTCGTAGATCGCGAGAGCTTATCATGGGCTAAGTTGGGACACCCCTGCAGGGTATAAACTTTCGAAAGCCGTGCCCGTGGTTATGTGGCAGATGGGAATTTGTTAATGTCCGGTTGTAGATAACTTGACACCAGATCCGAATTAAAACGGATCAACCGTGTGTGTAGCCGTGATGGTCTCTTTTCGGCGGAGTCCGGGAAGTGAACACGGTTTTGGGTTATGTTTGACGTAAGTAGGAGTTCAGGATCACTTCTTGATCATTGCTAGCTTCACGACCATTCCTTTTGCTCTCTTCTCGCTCTTATTTGCGTATGTTAGCCACCATATATGCTTAGTCGCTGCTACAACCTCACCACTTTACCCCTTCCTTTCCCATTAAGCTTTTCCAGTCTTGATACCCATGGTAATGGGATTGCTGAGTCCTCGTGGCTCACAGATTACTACAACAATAGTTGCAGGTACAGGTTGTGCGATGATCATGACGCGAGAGCGATGTTTGCTTGTTTTGGAGTTCTTCTTCTGCTTCTTCTTCGATCAGGGGATAGGTTCCAGGTTAGCAGCCTGGGCTAGCAGGGTGGATGTCGTTTGAGTTTCTGTTTGTGTTTCATCCATAGTCGGATGATGCTCTTATGTATTGTGATGTTGTATTCGTGTGGCATTGTATGCCTTTTGTATGTATCCCCATCTATTATGTAATGTTGATTTAATGATATCCACCTTGGAAAAGCGTTTCAATATGCGGTTCTATCCTTGGTGGGACCTTCGAGTCTCTTTAGGATAGTATCGCATATTGGGCGTGACAGATTGACAACCCCTTTATTGCGTTGGTTGCGAGTTCTTGTTTGTTTGTGTAGGTGCGTGGGACTTGTGAGGAGCCTCCTACTGGATTGATACCTTGGTTCTCAAAAACTGAAGGAAATACTTACGCTACTATTGGTGCATCACCCTTTCCTCTTCAAGGAAAACCAACGCAAGCTCAAGACGTAGCAAGAAGGATTTCTGGCACCGTTGCCGGGGAGGTCTTCTCTCAAGTCAAGACATACCAAGTACCCATCACAAACTCATCTCCCTTGCATTACATTATTTGCCATTTGCCTCTCATTTTCCTCTCCCCCACTTCATCCTTACCGTTTTATTTGCCCTCTCTTCCCCATTCTCCTCTCTCTTTTGCTTGACTTTTTGTGTGCTCGTGTGTTAGTTGCTTATCTCGTTATCATGGCTAGTCCCTTATCTGCTCCTATGTCTCCCGAGTTTGAAGTTCTTCACTACAAGCAAAGGCAAGGAGAAAACTTAAAAGATGCTTGGTATAGGATGATGTAATCTTATCGTAATTGCACCTTAGAGGTGAATTTTAGAATTTTACTTTGCAATTTTTATGTTGGACTAAATATGTCCCATAGACAACTCTTGGATTGCATTGCCAAAGGAAATTTTATTGAAATCGATCCCAGTACTGCTCATGAAATTATAGAGGGAATAGTGGGAACACTACCTCAAAAAGGGGGGTCACATCATACCCAAGAAGAGACACAAGTTTTTGAAAAGATTTGTGAAGTAACAAAGATCTTACAAAAGTCTCTTGAACCTCTTAAGAGCGTTAGCGGGAATCTTCACCGTATGAATATGTTGATTACTCTTTGCAATAAGCGGTTGGATTCTTTAGTTCTAAAAATTTCTGAGTATGAAGGGAAATGTAAACAACCTCCCAGATTTGAGCATGACTCTATTAAAAAACTGAAAACTAAAGATGTCACTACTTAGATCTATTCTCGCTTTTATGCCTAGCTTGGGGCGTTAAACAATAGCGCTAGTTGGGAGGCAACCCAATTTTATTTTAGTATCTTTGTTTTTTCTTCTGTTTAGTATTAAATTTTGCATCTACTCTCTGTTTAGATGTGTTTTCTTGTTTTAATTAGTGTTTGTGCCAAGTAGAACCTATACAATAACCTATGGTAAGAGTTAATTTGATTCTGCTGAAAAACAGAAACTTTGCGCTCACGAGAAAAAAATCAATAAATCACAGAAACATGCTTTTGTGTTGATTCTTTTTGCTGTAGATCAATAGACAAATTGCTTAGGACTTACTATTTCTGTAGGATTTTTGGAGTTCCAGAAGTATTCAAAAGTTACAGATTGCTACAGACTATTCTGTTTTTGACAGATTCTGCTTTTAGTGTGTTGTTTGCTTATTTTGATGCATCTATGGCTAGTATGTAGGGGTATGAACCATAGAGAAGTTGGAATACAGTAGGTTTAACACCAATATAAATAAAGAATGAGTTCATTACAGTACCTTATGTGGTGGTTTTTCTTTCTTGCACTAACGGAGCTTATGAGATTTCCTGCTGAGTTTTGCTTTGTGAAGTTTTCAAGTTTTGGGTAAAGATTTGATGGACTATGGAATAAAGGGTGGAAAAAGCCTATGCTTGGGGATGCCCATGGCACCCCAAGATATTCAATGATAACCAAAAGCCTAAACTTGGGGATGCCCCAGAAGGCATCCCCTCTTTCGTCTTCGTCTATCGGTAACTTTACTTGGAGCTATATTTTTATTCGCCACATGATATGTGTTTTGCTTGGAGCGTCATGTATAATATTAGTCTTTGCTTGTTAGTTTACCACAATAATACTTGCTTTACACACCTTTTGGGAGAGAAATACTTGATTTAGAATTTATTAGAATACTCTATGTGCTTCACTTATATCTTTTGAGCTAAATAGTTTTGCCCTATGTGCTACACTTATATTTTTTAGAGCACGGCGGTGGCTTAATTTTGTAGAATTTTTTGATCTCTCTTGCTTCACTTATATTATTTTGAGAGTTGGTGCAAACTTTGCCTTGAGAGTTGGTACAAACTTCGGTACCGCGCATTGCCCTTTCATCATTCCTAGCCTCTTCGGTACCGCGCATTGCCCTTTCTCACCTTGAGAGTTGGTGCAAACTTCGCCGGTGCATCCAAACCCCATGATACGATACGCTCTATCACACATAAAACTCCTTATATCTTCCTCAAAACAGCCACCATACCTACCTATTATGGCATTTCCATAGCCATTCTGAGATATATTGCCATGCAACTTTCCACCGCTCCGTTCATCATGACACGCATCATCACTGTCATATTGCCTTGCATGATCATGTAGTTGACATCGTATTTGTGGCAAAGCCACCATGCATAATTTTTCATACATGTAACTCTTGATTCATTGTCCATCCCGGTACACCACCAGAGGCATTCATATAGAGTCATATCTTGTTCTAGTTTCGAGTTGTAAGTCATGAGTTGTAAATAAATAGAAGTGTGATGATCATCATTATTAGAGCATTGTCCCTTATAAAAAAAGGAAAGGCCAAAAAAAGGAAGGCCAAAAAAAGGAAGGCCCAAAAAAAATATAAAGGGGACAATGTTACTACCTTTTTTCCACACTTGTGCTTCAAAGTAGCACCATGTTCTTCATATAGAGAGTCTCATTTGTTGTCTCTTTCATATACTAGTGGGAATTTTTCATTATAAAACTTTGCTTGTATATTCCAACGATGGGCTTCCTCAAAATGCCCTAGGTCTTCATGAGCAAGCAAGTTGGATGCACACCCACTTAGTTTCTTTTGTTGAGCTTTCATACATTTATAGCTCTAGTGCATCCGTTGCATGGCAATCCCTACTCCTCATGTTGACATCAATTGATGGGCATCTCCATAGCCCGTTGATTAGCCTCGTCAATATGAGACTTTCTCCATTTTTGTCTCCTCCAAACAACCTCCACCATCATATTCTATTCCACCCATAGTGATATATCCATGGCTCATGCTCATGTATTGCGTGAAAGTTGAAAAAAGTTTCAGATTGCTAAATTATGAAACAATTGCTTGGCTGAAACCGGGGTTGTGCTTGATGGGAGTATTTTGTGTGATGAAAATGAAACATAGCCTAAGTATATGATTTTGTAGGGATAAACTTTCTTTAGCCATGTTATTTTGAGAAGACACGATTGCTTTATTAGTATGCTTGAAGTATTACTATTTCTTATGTCAATATGAACTTTTATTTTAAATCATTTGGATCTGAACATTCATGTCACAATAAAGATAAATACATTGATAAATATGCTAGGTAGCATTCCACATCAAAAAATTTGTTTTTATCATTTACCTACTCGAGGACGAGCAGGAATTAAGCTTGGGGATGCTAGATACATCTCCAACGTATCTATAATTTTTGATTGTTCCATGCTATTATATTACCTGTTTTGGATGTTTATAGGCTTTACTTTACACTTTTATATCATTTTTGGGACTAACCTACTAACCGGAGGCCCAGCCCAAATTGCTGTTTTTTTGCCTATTTCAGTGTTCCGCAGAAAAGGAATATCAAACGGAGTCCAAATGGAATGAAACCTTCGGGGGGATCTTTTTGGAACAAACATGATCCAGAGGACTTGGAGTGGAAGTCAAGAAACAGGCGAGGCGGCCACGAGGGTGCCCGGCGTGCCCCCTACAGGTGGGCGCGCCCCCACCCTTGTGGGCCCCTCGAGCGTCCACCGACCTACTTCTTCCTCCTACATATACCCATGTACCCCGAAAACATCAGAGGCGACCACGAAAAACTATTTCCACCATTGTAACCTTCTATATCCACGAGATCCCATCTTGGAGCCGTCGCCGGCTCTCCGCCAGAGGGGGAATCCACCATGGAGGGCCCCTACATCATCTCCAAGGCCTCTCCGATGAGTTGTGAGTAGTTTACCACAGACCTTCGGGTCCATAGTTATTAGCTAGATGGCTTCTTCTCTCTCTTTGATTCTCAATACAAAGTTCTCCTTCCTCTTCTTGGAGATCTATTCGATGTAACTCTTTTTGCGGTGTGTTTGTCGAGATCCGATGAATTGTGGGTTTATGATCAAGGTTATCTATGACAAATATTTGAATCTCCTCTGAATCCTTTTATGTGTGATTAAGTTATCTTTGCAAGTCTCTTAGAATTATCAGTTTGGTTTGGCCTACTAGATTGATCTTTCTTGCCATGGGAGAAGTGCTTAGCTTTGGGTTCAATCTTGCGATGGCCTTTCCCAGTGACAGCAGGGGCAGTAAGGCACGTATTGTATTGTTGCCATCGAGGATAAAAAGATGGGGTTTATATCACATTGCATGAGTTTATACCTCTACATCATGTCATCGTTCTTAAAGCGTTACTCCGTTCTTCATGAACTTAATACTCTAGATGCATGCTGGATAGTGGTCGATGTGTGGAGTAATAGTAGTAGATGCAGGCAGGAGTCGGTCTACTTGTCACAGACATGATGCCTATATACACGCATCACCCTTTCCTCTTCAAGGAAAACCAATGCAAGCTCAAGACGTAGCAATCATATGGGAGCCACTTAGACATTTTCATTATAGTCTTCTCCTCTCGACCCCCAAAGGAAAAGAAAAGAAATAAAACTATTTACACAGGAAAGCTCCCAACAAGCAAAAAGAAGAACGAGAAATCTTTTTGGGGCTTTCTTTTAGTTGTTACTACTACAGGCATGGAAATTTAAACTAACTATTTTTTTGGTTTTTCTTAAGGTTTATCTAACACACAAGAAGAAAGCAGGAAAAAGAAATTAAACTAGCATGGATAGTACAAAGAAAGAGTATGAGCACCGACACTAGAATGAGTGTGTGAACATGAATGTAAAGTCGGTGGGAAATACGTACTCCCCCAAGCTTAGGCTTTTGGCCTAAGTTGGTCTATGGCCATGGGTCAGAGCTACTCCCTCCAGTGTACTGGGATGCATCGTCTGGGTACCACTGGCTCGCAAACTCCTCTGGATTCACTGATAAAAGGATGGTCGATAAGGGTCAAGTTGTGGTTCCGGCTCAGGCTCTGGGGCTGATGTCTAGCCTTGGTAAGCACGAGCGGCCTCTGTTAAGACGAGAAATGTGCCTGTAGATAAATCAAACAAAGAGGGTGCAGGCAGGATAATAGTTTCACTATGTTTCTTATGATATCTCAAATTATACTTAAGCATATTCTCATCATTTGCAACAATAAACTCATGTGCTACCATGCTCTTGTAATCTAGAAAGGTAGAGGGCAGCAATTTTTCTTCTTCCTCATAGTGCCTAATAGGTATCTCGAAGTGTTCAGCGAGGCGTGCGGCATAGATACCTCCAAAAATAGGACCCTTAGTACGGTTCATGCTTAACCGTCTAGCAATAATAGTGCCCATATTAAAAGTGTTATCACAAAATAAAGCATGGAACAAAATGATAATATCAGGAATGCAAAGGTTCCCACAGTTTTCGCGACGAATCAAGCATCGACTAGCAAATATTGCAAAGTAGCGCAAAACAGGAGAGTGTATGCTAGTTATTCGTGCATCGGAAACTTTCCTCGTTTCCCCTACAGTGATAGTGTTAATAAATCCTTCCACATCTTTATGATGTGGTTCCTCTAAGCTGCCCCCAAAGGGTATCTTGCAAACGGTGCAAAATTTATATAGTGACATCTCCCTATCAACATCATATAATTGAAACTCTACCGAAGGAGGTGACTTCTTAGGATAAAAGTAGAAGTTTTGCACAAAAGTATTGGTGAGTAAGAGATACTGTTCAAGCTGGTTGTGGAGGAAGTCGGCGAGGCCCGCATTATCAACCAAAGAATAGAAATCATCATATATCTCGGTTGCTCTCAAGATATCATCACAAGGCCATTCACACGGCCGTACTTCCACCACATGAGGGAGATTATACTTGGGCTTTTCATTCTCCTTAGCTTGTTTATCCTTAGAGCCTTGGCTAGAAGAGCCCCTCAAGAAGAATCCCTTTATCATTTTCTGGAAATATCTGAAATTTTTAGTGAGTCAAAATAAAAGTGAAACAAACTTAATGAAATTGATAACAACTACTCCCACAAGTGCCTAGAGCCTCTATCATGCATTAGAATTACTTGGGACCTCATAAATTTAACATGCAAGCTCAAGAACAGGGTCACCTAAGCAGCAAGAATTTGCAATGAATAAAGCACTAGAACAAAAACTAATTAGATCATTGGAGGAGTCACATACCAAAGAACAATCCCGCAAAGCAGTTTTGTGAATGGAGCTTTGAGCAAGGAGATCGAAAATGGCAGCAAAACAAGCTAGAACTCGTGCTTGAGCTAGGTAGTGATTTTTTTGGGAGGAAGATGGAGTGTGTGGGTGCATGAATAAGTGGAGGGGAGCCACCATGGGCCCATGAGGCAGGGGGCACGCCCTGTAGGGGTGGGCGTGCCCTGGACCCTCGTGGCCAGATGCTTGCTCCCCCTGCTGTGTTCTCAGTGCCAAATATTCTCAAATATTCCAGAGAAAATCATATTAAATTGGCATGGCATTTGGAGAACTTTTATTTTCAGGATATTTTTATTGCATAGATAATTCAGATAACAGATAAAACATACTATTTCAACTTATTTGTTCTAAGTGATAGAAAGTAAAGAAAGGGTACAGAAGGTTGTGCCTTCTAACTTCATCCATCTCATGTTCATCAAAAGGAATCCACTAACAAGGTTGATCAAGTCTTGTTAACAAACTCATTCCGAATCACATAAAACCGGAGAAATTTCAAAGTGACACTAGGTTACCTCAACGGGGATATGAACATCCCCAATAATAAGAATATCATACTTTTTCTTTGCAGTAGGGAGAGGAAATTCAAAACCTCCAAATATAATTGATGGAATTTTCCCAATAGAATTTATGCTGTGAACTTGAGGTTGTTTCCTCAGAAAATGTACCGTATGCTCATTACCATTAACATGAAAGGTGACATTGCCTTTGTTGCAATCAATAACAGCACGTGCAGTATTTAATAAGGGTCTACCAGGGATAATCGACATACTGCCGTCCTGAGGGATATCAAGAATGACAAAGTATGTTAAGATAGTAACATTCGCAACAACAACAGGCACATCCTCACAAATGCCGACAGGTATAGCAGTTGATTTATCAGCCATTTGCAAGGATACCTCAGTAGGTGTCAACTTACTTAATTCAAGTCTACGGTATAAGGAAAGAGGCACAACGCTGACACCGGCTCCTAAATCACATAAGGCAATTTTAACATAATTTCTCTTGATGGAGCATAGTATAGTGGGTACTTCAGGTATTTTTCTTTTATTTGTAATTATATCTTTCATGTATTTAGCATAAGGGTTTGTTTTAAGCATATTAGTTAAGCGCATGCGTAAGAAAATAAGTCTAATCATTTCATCAAAGCGCTCAAAGTCCTCATCATCCTTTTTCTTGGATGGTTTAGGAGGAAAAGGCATGGGTTTCTGAACCCATGGTTCTCTTTCCCTACCATGCTTCCTAGCAACAAAGTCTTTCTTATCATAACGTTGATTTCTTGATTGTGGGTTATCAAGAACAATAGCAGGTTCAATTTCTATATCGTTGTTATTGCTAGGTTGAGCATCTACATGAACATCATTATTAGGTTCATGTTCATCTCCGGATTGTGTTTCAGCATCAGAGATAGAGGTATCATTAGGATTCTCAGGTGTTTCTACATTAGGTTCACTAGAAGCATGCAAAGTCCTATCATTTATCTTTTTCTTCTTTTTAGAAGGACTAGGAGCATCTAAATTGTTTTTCTAAGAATCTTGTTCAATTCTCTTAGGGTGGCCTTCAGGATACAAAGGTTCCTGAGTCATTTTACAAGTTCTAGTAGCCACTCTAACAGCAAAATCATGTTTATTATTTAATTCATCAAGCAATTCATTCCGAGCCTTAAGTACTTGTTCGGCTTGAGTGGTGACCATAGAAACATGTTTACTAGTGATTTTAAGTTCACCCTTAACTCTAGACATATTGTCACTCAAGCGCCCAATCATATAAGCATTATTTTTCAGTTGTCTACTAATATAATCATTGAAATTTGCTTGTTTATCCATAAAATCATCAAATTCATCCAAGCATTGGCTAGCAAACTTAGTAGACGGGATTTCAACTTTATCATATCTTTAAAGAGAGTTTACCTTCACTACCTATGTCGGGTTATCAAGACTCTGTATTTCTGTAGGTGGTATATCGAGGCCATGAATTTCTTCAACAGGAGGTAAATTTTTAACATCTTCGGCTTTAAAACCTTTCTCTTTCATAGATTTCTTTGCCTCTTGCATATCTTCAGGACTGAGAAATAGAACACCTCTTTTCTTCGGAGTTGGCTTAGGAGTTGGTTCAGGAGGTGCCCAATTATTTTCATTTGCCAACATATTATTTAATAGCAATTCAGCTTGGTCGACTGTCCTTTCCCTGAAAACACAACCAACACAACTATCCAAGTGGTCCTTGGAAGCATCGGTTAGTCCATTATAGAGGATATCAAGTATTTCAGTTTTCTTAAGAGGATGATCAGGCAAAGCATTAAGTAATCGGAGAAGCCTCCCCCAAGCTTGTGGGAGACTCTCTTCTTCGATTTGCACAAAATTATATATTTCCCTCAAGGCAACTTGTTTCTTATGAGCAGGGAAATATTTAGCAAAGAAGTAGTAAATCATATACTGGGGACTACGCACACAACCAGGATCAAGAGAATTAAACCATGTCTTAGCATCACCCTTTAATGAGAAAGGAAATATTTTAAGGATATAGTAATAGCGAGATTTCTCATCATTAGTAAACAGGGTGGCTATACCATTTAACTTTGTAAGATGTTCCACTACAGTTTCAGATTCAGTGCCATAAAAAGGATCAGATTCAACTAAAGTAATTATCTCAGGATCAACAGAGAATTCATAATCCTTATCAGTAACAAAGATAGGTGAGGTAGCAAAAGCAGGGTCATGTTTCATTCTAGCATTCAAAGTCCTTTGTTTCAGCTTGGCTAATAATTTCTTAAGATCTGATCTATCATTGCAAGCAAGAAAATCTCTAGCCGTTTCTTCATCCATAACATAACCCTCAGGAACAACAGGCAATTCATATTTAGGGGGAGAACCTTCATCATCACTATCATCAATATTATCAGTTTCAATAATTTCATTCTCCCTAGCTGTAGCAAGTTGTTCATCAAGAAATTCACCCAGTGGCACAGTAGTATCAAGCATAGAAGTAGTTTCATCACAAGTATAATGCATAGAAGAAGTGGCATCATCAATAACATGCGACATATCAGAATTAATAGCAGAGGCAGGTTTAGGTGTCGCAAGTTTACTCATAACGGAAGGAGAATCAAGTGCAGAGCTAGATGACAGTTCCTTACCTTCCCTCGTAGTTGAGGGGTAAATTTTAGTTCTTTGATCTTTCAAGTTCTTCATAGTGATCAGAAGATATAAATCCCAAGTGACTCAAAGAATAGAGCTATGCTCCCCGGCAACGGCGCCAGAAAATAGTCTTGATAACCCACAAGTATAGGGGATGGCAACAGTTCTCGAGGGTAGAGTATTCAATCCAAATTTATTGATTCGACACAAGGGGAGCCAAAGAATATTCTCGAGTATTAGCAGTTGAGTTGTCAATTCAACCACACCTGGATAACTTAGTATCTGCAGCAAAGTATTTAGTAGCAAAGTAGTATGGAAGTAACGGTAATGATAGCAAAAGTAATAGTAGCAGTTTTGTAGTAGTTGTAACAGTGGCAACGGCAAAGTAACTAAGCAGAGAACAATATGTGAAAAGCTCGTAGGCATTGGATCAGTGATGGATAATTATGTCGGATGTGATTCCTTGTGTAATAGTTATAACATAGGGTGACACAAAACTAGCTCCAGTTCATCAATGTAATGTAGGCATGTATTCCGAATATAGTCATACGTGCTTATGGAAAAGAACTTGCATGCCATCTTTTGTCCTACCCTCCCATGGCAGCGGGGTCCTAATGGAAACTAAGGGATATTAAGGCCTCCTTTTAATAGAGAATCGGACCAAAGCATTAACACTTAGTGAATACATGAACTCTACAGTCATCACCAGTAAGTATCCCGATTATTGTCACTTCGGGGTTAACGGATCTTAACACATAATAGGTGACTATAGACTTGCAAGATAGAATCAAGAACAAAAATATATTCATGGAAACATAATAGGTTCAGATCTGAAATCATGGCACTCGGGCCCTAGTGACAAGCATTAAGCATAACAAAGTCATAGCAACATCAATCTCAGAACATAGTGGATACTAGGGATCAAACCCTAACAAAACTAACTTGATCACATGGTAAATCTCATCCAACCCATCACCGTCCAGCAAGCCTACGATGGAATCACTCACGCACGGCGGTGAGCATCATGAAATTGGTGATGGAGGATGGTTGATGATGACGATGGCGATGGATTCCCCTCTCTGGAGCCTCGAACGGACTCCAGATCAGCCCTCCTGAGAGGTTTTAGGGCTTGGCAGCGGCTCCATATCGTAAAACGCGATGAATCCTTCTTCACTTGTTTTTTTCTCTGTAAAAGCAAATATATGGAGTTGGAGTTGAGGTCGGTGGACGTCCAGGGGGGGCACGAGGCAGGGGGCGCGCCCTAGGGGAGGGGGGGGGGAGCCCCCACCCTCGTGACCAGGTTGTGGGCCCCCTGACGTTATTTCTTTCGCCAATATTTTTTATTAATTCTGAAAAGTGTCTCCGTGGATTTGCAGGTCATTCCGAGAACTTTTATTTCTGCACAAAAATAACACCATGGCAGTTCTGCTGAAAACATCATTGCTCCGGGTTAGTTCCATTCAAATCATGCAAGTCAGAGTCCAAAACAAGAGCAAAAGTGTTTGGAAAAGTAGATACGACGGAGACGTATCAGTGTGCAAGTGGCTGTTTATCCCGCTCGTGTAGGACAATTGTGTTGGTCACTCCCTCTCTAAATTAATATAAGATGGCGGCAGGCGGCTCGGTACTCTCCGGATCTGGCACTGCCCTCCAGGGGTCTTCCAGGGCGGAAAAGGGCACGAATGGACACAACTTGGCTCGGGGAGGTCGAAGGTGGGCTCTTCTGGCCTCGAGCAGGACGGAATCCACGACTGCGGGGCTCGCCGGAGTTGCACAAGCAGTAGAGCCTCGGGTGTAATCGAGATTGACGTTCTTGTGCATTCCTGGACAAACCAAGGGGTCAGGGTGATGCACACGAATGATGGGAATCGGTAGGACAATGTTTGGGTGTCGGTTTCTTGCTTACCTCATCGGAGATGACGATGATGAGCCGGAGGCGAGGCTCGACCTGTGGTGGTCGTGGACTTCAAGGGGGATACACGCTCGGTGAAGTTTTCCAGGTGGTTTGCCGGCGTGCGATGGTTCATGTGGTGGCAGTGGCTGGTCGTGGGGGTCTCTGGCCTCGCCAGAATCAAGCCGGCGATTGCTAGGTCACTAGAGGAGCCCCGCTCGTCTGCTTGATTCCATGGTTAGGGACGACATGTGGGTCCTGCTCGTCAGCGACAAAGAGAGGAGAGAGGGGACACGGAGCTGTGTGGGCTGGCTAGCTCGGCTCGCCTTTTATTGTTATTTTATTTCTTTTCTGTTTTTCTCTTTTCCATTTATGTATTCTTCTGTCATTTCCATTTGATTTTGATTTTGATTTTCTTAGAAAAAATATTGCTCTAAATTCATTTATTAATATTTGTGAACATGTCAACATTTTATTTGAGTATTCTATACTTACTAATAAAGCAAGGTGTGTTTTGCCAATTTTTTCATCCGTTCATCGCCGAAAAGAATTTTTTCCTATCCGAGGTGGTACTAAATTCTTATGCGTTCGAATGCTAGAAAAAAAAGGCTTACCAGAATTTCATACGTGGCTCGCGTGCTGCGGCCGAGCAAAGCCAGCCCACTTATTTTTCTACCCATGTAACTATGAAAAATCTATTTTCCGCACGGGGCGACAAATAGCCGAAGCTTCGCACAGGACATCCAATAATGGGCTGGACCATTTTTCTTTGTTTCTGTGTTCTACTTCTATTTTTATTCTCCTTCCTCTGTCTCTTTTTTCCCTTCCAAATTTATTTTTCTTATAGAATTTATTTCATAAATTCAAAGTTCTCAAAAACCGTTCAGAATGTTTCAAAAAGTCATATTATAGAAAATGTTCATAATTCTAAAATTTTGTTCTCTATTTCGAAAAATATTTGGAACTTTAAAAAAATCCCTTTTTTCAAATTTTTATTGTTTTTCAAAATTGTTAGAAATTTCTAAGAAGAGAATGGAATTAAAATATGCTCCAAATTCAAAAGATATTCTTGTTTTAGTGAAATTTTTGCAATTCAAAATAATATTAACAGATACATATTAAAAAAAATGTTATGAATTTTCAACACACTGTTCTAGAAAAATGTTGACAAATTCAAATAATGTTCATGTTTTTATAAAAAAGTTGGTATTTTCAAAAAGAAAATTGTGAATTTTAAAATATGTTCCTATTTCAAATGTGTACGTGGGCCGCGTGTTGTGGACAAGGGAAGCCAGCCCACTTATTTTTGTGCCAACGCTGCAGGGAAATTCTATTTTCCGCACAGGACCTAATAGTTAGCATTTCGCATAGGACAACCAATAATGGGCTGGCCCATTTTTCTTCTGATTCTGTATTTTACTTCTATATTTATTCTCCTTCCCCTATCTCTTCTTTCCCTTACAAGCTTAATTTTATTTTATAATTTACTTTGTAAATTAAAATTTCTCAAAAAAATTTTAGAATTAATAAAAAACAAATTTTGGAAAATGTTCAGAATTCAAAAAAATTATTGCTATTTTGAAAAATATAAAGAACTTGCAAAAAGTTGCCTTTTTTTCAAAAAAAAATATATTTCAATGTCACAACCTAGCTAGTCATGCATTAGAGTGTTGCATCATGTTTACTTTTTCATCAGAAACTTGAAATGGGGATGACAGAACCCCCAGTCCCCTCTGAAACCAATTAGGGTTACTAGAATAATTTTTTCAATGAACCTGAAATGCCCTTCTAAAATGCCCATCATTTTTGCCTTGGTTCAGAACCTCTGCCAAAAGTGGTGCACATTTTCCTAGGCCATCCTAAGGTTTTTGATTTAAATCATAAATATTTGAATTTGGGCATTTAAAATAATATAAAATATTTAAATGCTCAAATATCTCCAAACTAAAATGTTTCATGTTGGAAATAATCCAACTATGGACCAGGAGTAGTTTGGTGATTTTTGGAGTTGCCTAGGTATTTTATTTAATTCAACAAAGTTGCAGATATATTAAATAAAAACAGAAACAGAAAAAAAAGGGAAAAAACCCTTACCTGTGCGGCCCAGCCAGCTGGCCGGCCCAGCTAGCCAGCCCAGCCCACCACCGCCGTCGTCCTCCTGGCGCCAGTCGGCCAGGCGTGTGGCCGGCGCGCGCGCACGGCCACCGCGCCACGCCACCTGCTCGCCTGCTTGCCTGCCCTCCCCTCCTCGCTCGACGCCCTGGACGACGCCACGCCTCTCCCCCCTGCTCTCTCTCACTCTCCCCCGGCTCTCCCCTCGCTCTCTCTCTCACGGCCGAACACGACCGTCGCCGCCGTTCGCCATAGCCATTGTCCCCGGCCACCCCTCGCTTCCCCGACTAGCTCAGAAGCTCCGCCTCGACTCCCTCTTCCTCCCCACCGCTCCACAGCTCCCCGGAAGCCCTGCATCGCCGCCACGTCGCCGTTCCCCTCTTCGGGCTCCGACCACCGTCGCCGTCGAATTCGCCGTCTCCAGCGCGTCCCCGAGCCCGCTTCGACGCCCACTGCAACCGCGGTGAGCTACGCCACCGTTTCCCCCTCTTCCCCCCCTCGTTCCCTCACCGTAGGCCCTAGCCCCACCTCGGCCGAGACCTCCACGCCGCCGGCGATGATGCCGTCGTGGCCACGGTCGCCGTAGCGCCCAACCGAGCACACCATCGTGCTCCCCACCTCACCAGGAGCACGCAGCACGCACCAACGCCTCCCCAAACCCCCTGCAACACTGATCCCGACCGCACCCGAACTCCGGCCGCCGCAGCCGAGCTCGCCGCCGTCAACTCCGGCCACCCCGAGCCCAACCACCACCACCAATAGACGCGGCTCAACCTCAGCAACACGTAGATGCCTTCCGCCGTCCATTTGGTTGCCGGAATGGCCAAAAGCACTTTCGCCGCCGTCTCGGACCTCGCCGGCGTCATGTCGCCGGCGGGGTTTGACTTGTCCGACCTGGGGTTTGACCCCCCCAGGGTCACTGACGCGTGGGCCCTGTCGGCCAGGTGGTTAGGTTAGCGCTAACTACCGTTAGTTAACCCCCCTGACACTGACAGTGGGCCCCAGCGCCACTAATTAGTAATTAGGATTAATTTAATCCTGTTTAACCCCCCCTGTCACTGACGTGTGGCCCCCACACGTCAGGTTTGACCTCAGCCAGCCACAGTTGACCACTGACGTCATGCTGACGTCATGCTGACGCAATAATTGAATTTCTGGATTTAAATTAAATCAGGAAATTCCAGAATATTATTTAAACTTCAGAAATTCATAACTTTTATTCTGTAACTCCAAATTGGACAAATTATATATGAAAAATGATCAGAAAAATCCAATCTATCCATCTGTACTATTTTCATGCATGATCAAACAAGTTAAATTGATGTTTTAATCAGAACAAGGAAAAGCATTTTAAAAGGCCATATTTGAATTTGAAATTTGAATCTTTGATTCAAATTTGTTCAAACCCTTCTGGCTTTAGTTGCATTAGCCCAACACACTCATATTGCCATGTTTCATGCATGCATCATATTGTTGCACATTGTTTGGTGATGCTTGTGTATCGGTGTCCTTTACGACAGGTTCTGCCTCCGAGGAGTACCGTGATTACCCTAACAAAGAACCGTATCCGTGCAACGAACCATCAGGCAAGCAACCAACCATTTTATCATATAGATACAATCCCATGTTCTCGCCCCTGCTCTCTTTTACTGCATTAAGACAACGCGATTCAAACTGCTGTGTGCTACGGTAGTTGAACCCATTTCCTCTGCATGACCTGTCATTGCCACAGTAACTAGTGAAACCCACTAGCATGTGTAGGAGTTGATTGAGCCCTATGTATGTGTTGTTCCTACCTTGCTATGCCTGCTATGCTTAGAGTCGTGTCAGGTCTGGTTCATCTGGGTGATGGGCTAGAGTGAAATGGTTATGTCGGTAATGAGAGTGGTGTGGTGAACACGATTTGGTAAAGGTATCGATGAGAGGCCATGTAGGAGTACATGGTGGGTTGTTTCATTGAAGCCGACCTTAAGCACTGAGATCTGTATGCGTGATTTAAGAATCAGCTACTACCATACATTGGGCCCTGAAATATGACCCCGCTCGACTTCTTATTCACCCTAGCTCTCTGTCCAGGAGTTGCAAGTAGTTTCTGGTGTTTGTAGCCTACTGGAGGCCGTGGACATCGCTGACTGTAGGGGTGGGCTGTGATGCGGTAGGTACGTGGCCGGGTGTACCGAATACCCGTTAGGTATCTCGGGAACCCTGTTCACATCGTTCGGGGCCATATGGGAAACCTCGGCCGGACTCCCTGCGGATGGAACCTGAATAGGCGATAAACCTGGACTAGAGGCTTAAGTGTTTAGGTAGGTCGTGGTCTACACCCACGTCGGCTTTCGCTTGAAGTCTGCCGAGCACATGTCGTGTGCAGACGCTAAGTGGTGGAAACATGTATGAAGAAGTACACCCCTGCAGGGTTATCATAATCTATTCGAATAGCCGCGTCCGCGGTAAAGGACTACTTGGTTGCCTATACAGTTCATAGACAAGTAAATGGAAACTGTTAAAAGCCTCAAGATAAGTGTGAGTGCCGAGGATGGCTCTTCCGTAGGAAGACGGATGTGGATCCTCGGTAGTGTATTGAAGTGGTGAATAGTGGACTCGTGTGCGCAAAACCATTTCAAGTTGGAGTATCGTAGGATAGCCTAGCCAAGAGTCAAAGCTGGCTTGCTGCAATAACTCCACCAACCCTTCTTGATACTATGCATGTATGTAGGATCTGATGTAAGTCTTGCTGAGTACCTTTGTACTCATGTTGCTATAATCTACAATTTTACAGAAGACGCTGCAACCCCTTCTGATGGGTTCTATGTAGACGTTGACATCAACGAGT
Source organism: Triticum aestivum (assembly GCF_018294505.1). Taxonomy (NCBI): domain Eukaryota; kingdom Viridiplantae; phylum Streptophyta; class Magnoliopsida; order Poales; family Poaceae; genus Triticum; species Triticum aestivum. Next base: position 709,148,389 of record NC_057801.1, read on the forward strand.
AGGCTAAAGACCCAGGTGGTGACCCTGAGCTTGTGAAGGACCACGTAGTATAGCCAGGCTTTCCAAGCCTCTTTTATTTTACTAGTTGTCTGTACCCAGACAAGTTATTTCCGCTGCTGGCTTGTATGACTGTATGACTTGTATGTTGGGTCGTGAGACCCATACCTTTGTGTATGATATGTATGGCTCCCTGAGCCTTAAATAAAGTACTTGTGTCGTAGAGTCATGTTGTGATGCTTCGTTGTATTTGCACATATCGAGCATATTGTGTGTATGATTGAAATGCTTGGTATGTGTGGGATCTGACCATCTAGTTGTTTATCTTTAGTAGCCTCTCTTACCGGGAAATGTCTCCTAGTGTTACCGCTGAGCCATGGTAGCTTGCTACTGCTCTGGAACACTTAGGCTGGCCGGCATGTGTCCTTCTTCGTTCCTGTGTCTGTCCCTTCGGGGAAATGTCACGCTTTGAGTACCGGAGTCCTGTTAGCCCGCTACAGCCCGGTTTACCGGAGTCCTGCTAGCCCAGTGCTACAGCCCGGACCCACTTGCTGATGACCGACACGTTCGAAGCTGGGTCATGGATGCCTGTCCCTGTAGGTCTGTGCCACTTTGGGTTTACGACTAGTCATGTCAGCCCGGGCTCTTTATCATATGGATGCTAGCGACACTATCATATACGTGAGCCAAAAGGCGCAAACGGTCCCGGGAAAAGGTAAGACGACACCCGTGGGAATACCGTGCGTGAGGCCGCAAAGTGATATGAGGTGTTACCAGCTAGATCGATGTGACATCGAGTCGGGGGCCTGACAGCGTTGGCATCAGAGCCGGACTGCCTGTAGGTTCTCCAAGCCAAACTGGTCGATGTTGAGTCTAGAAATTCTTTAGTTATATGTAGGGGAATTGTTTGTGGGATGGAACGTAAGGCTCTTTTATTCCTTATACCTTATGACTTTCTGATCCGAGTCAGTCCATTCTTTCACCGGGGGTTAAGGAATTAGGATCTGTTCTCTCTATTAGGATCACGAGTTACTAATCAGTAGTACCTTATAAGTTTGATGGATACAAGCCTAGTTCAGTTCTACTACCACATTATGTTGTTAGGATGGTTCCAGAACCTTGATGTGATGATGTTGAGTGTGTACGAAATCCTTTGTCAAATGTCTCAATATCCTTTTTGAGCATTTACAGCTGTTACGCTGCCGAAATTTTGCTAGAAACTCTAATACCTTTGCATTATGATTGTGCTTTCAGATGGCCACTCGCGACCTCAATCAAGTGGTTCGCCTGACTCGATGCCTAGATGTACCCGGCCATACTGCTAAGTTGGTCAGGGTAATGACTGAGGCTGGATACCGCTGGTATCCTGAGTACACGGTCGAAGAGCAATTCCGGGACTTCAATCAAAGCCAGTATCTCTGCACTGTCAGGATATTCCCATCTTATCCTGGATCCACTGAGCCTCTTCACTGCTCCTATGGACTCGGGGTTACTATCGAGATGGCTGTGCAGGATGCCGCCTACTCTATGATGACCATTATGCGAGTCAGATCTGGTTTATTTCGGGACTCTGACTTCCGGTATATGCCAGGATCACTTCCGGGAGCACAAGGGTACCTCCAGGCTATCTATGCTGACTCCACTCAAGAGGATTCATGGACTCGCACCACTGCTGAGATGCTCGAGGATAAGGACCGTGAAAATCGGGCCTTGAGGTTAGAGCTCTTCAACACCCGTGCTGACCACTGGGCCACTTTGACTCGGTTCGCACCGGCGGTGCAAGCTGGATATTCAGATATGCGCGATCTCTATCCAGTGAGATCTGCTCTGCCGGACGTGATGGTTTGGCGTGATGTAGGAGGCATCACCCCACCTCGCGGTCCCCGCAGGCCACCGTTTGTTGGTCCAAGGCCTCATCCTAGCCCCTATGGTCCACAAGCTCCGCGAGACCGTCTGTTTCCGGATGATCATGTTGAACTTCTAGGCTATGGAGGTGACTTCTACGAGGACTACTACGGATCGGTCTGAGTTAGTAGTAGTATCACTAGTTCGCACTAGCTGTGTCGTCTATCGTCCTGCGTGACTCGTGGGATATGACCTAGCTTGTACTCTTCCCGGAGATGTAGAAAAATAATGTATAGGAGCTTGGAATGCCTCCGATGAGATGTAATCCTCTTATCACCGAAATAGTACTTTGTTTGGTCTTGTACTAAACCCTGTATGGTGTGTATGACGATGGAATAAAAGAAGCAGTTTCTGTATCTACCATGTCATACGGATGATCATCTTGCATTTCGAGTTATTCCTTACATTATGTATCCTATGTCGGAATTTTACCATCCTGACTAAATCATTGTCTTGTTTACCTAGGATGGTCAACACGCGCGCTAACCCTGCTTCCCAAGAGCAGGCCGAAGGCAGTGAAGCTAGGAATGAAAATCTGCCTCATCCTCCTTCACTAGCCGAGGTGATGATGGAAGCTGAGAGAAACAAGCGGGAGACAAACCGTTTGTTGGAGCGTATAGAACAAAATACAGCACACCATCAGAGGGCTAACGTGGTGTCCCTCAGTGATTTTATCAAATTGCATCCACCCACGTTCCACCACTCCGTCGAGCCTCTCGACGCTGATGACTGGCTTCGCAGTATCTCTCACAAACTGCGTTCCGCGCTGGTAGCGGAGGCTGACAAGGTCACCTTTGCTGCATATCATCTTGAAGGCCCCGCCAGTCTATGGTGGGAGAATTATGGAGCTATGCGCCCAGCGGGCCATGTCACAACTTGGGCTGAATTCAGCGAGGCTTTCCGTGAACATCACATTCCGGAGGGTCTCATGGACCGTAAACGTGAAGAATTTTGCAGCTTCACCCAAGGCCGACTTTCTGTGGATGCCTATAGCAGGGAGTTTGGTAAACTCGCCCGACATGGAACTGAGGAAGTTTCTACTGACGCCAAGAAGCAAGCAAGGTTCCGTAAGGGCCTTAGTCCTGAGCTTCGCCGCGACCTCCGTCTGCATGAGTGCACAACTTTTTCGAAACTTGTCAACAAAGCCATCAGTGCTGAAACTGGTCAGACTGACTATGACGCAACACGCAAGCATGGACGTGACACGGGTTCCTCATCCGGTGCTGGTCCTCAGAAGCGCCGCGTGTGGGTACCCAACACCGCCCTGCCACCCAGATTCACACCGAGGCCATCTTTCCAGGCGCCTCGCCCCGTTCAACAGTCTGCCCCAGCCAAGCCCTATGGGGGTCCAACCAATAATGCTCCTCCACGTACCAGTTCCGTGACTTGTTTCAAGTGTGGGGAATCTGGTCATTATATGCGTGAGTGTCCCCAGACCAACCCCAATCAATCTGCTAAAGCTGTTGGCCGTGGCAAGCCGACAGGAAAAGTGTTTCATGCTAAACCGGTCACCGCTTCACGTGGCCATGTCAACTGTGTCTCTGCCGAAGAAGCTCAAGAGGATCCCAACGTCGTTCTCGGTACGCTTCTTGTTAATTGCCACCCGGCATCTGTCCTTTTCGATACAGGAGCCTCTCATTCTTTTATATCTGAAAATTATGCTCGTTGCATAACGTTACATTTTGTGACTTGCCATCCACTATGGAAATCTCTACCCCTGGGTCTAGATGGCAGACCTCTAGAGTAAGTTATGGAAATGAGATCCAAGTCGACAGACTTGTTTTCCTTGCGTCTTTGATAGCCCTTAAATCTTCAGATATTAACATCATTCTGGGTATGGACTGGATGTCAGCTCATCATGCCCAAATTGATTGCTTCTCTAGGACTGTTCAACTCACCCATCCTTCGGGGAAGATAGTCAATGTCTTGACCCGAATAGCCAAGCGACAATTATATTCTCTTAACGCCAGCCCCTTGCCAGACCTTGAGGACGTTCCGGTAGTCCGTGACTTCCCGGATGTCTTTCCAGAGGAATTGCCAGGTGTCCCACCTGACAGGGATGTTGAGTTCGTAATAGACCTCATTCCAGGAACCGTTCCGATTGCTAGAAGACCTTATAAGATGGCACCCCTAGAACTAGCCGAGCTTAAGAAGCAACTCGATGAATCCTTGAAAAGGGGTTTCATCCGCCCTAGTTCATCTCCGTGGGCTTGCCCCGTCCTATTCGTCAAGAAGAAGGATGGTACGGACCGGATGGTTGTAGATTACCGACCTGTCAATTTGGTCACAATCAAGAACAAATATCCACTTCCCAGGATCAACGATCTGTATGATCAGCTCGCTGGATCCTCAGTCTTCTCCAAGATGGATTTGAGGTTGGGCTACCATCAAATCAAAATCAGAAACGGGGACATTCCTAAAACGGCCTTTGTTACTCGTTATGGCCAATACGAGTACACCGTCATGTCCTTCGGTTTAACCAACGCTCCAGCCACCTTTTCTCGGTTAATGAACTCAATCTTCATGGAGTATTTGGATAAATTCGTCGTGGTTTATCTCGATGACATACTCATCTACTCCAAGAACGAGGAAGAACATGCCGAACATTTAAGGCTAGTGTTGAAGAAACTTCGAGAGCATCGCCTTTATGCCAAATTCTCTAAATGTGAATTCTGGTTGTCAGAAGTGACCTATCTGGGTCATGTAATATCTGGTAAAGGTATTGCTGTTAACCCTGAGCGAGTTCAAGCCGTCCTTGACTGGACTCCACCTGAATCGGTCAAGCAAGTTCGGAGTTTTCTGGGCTTAGCGAGCTATTGTCGTCGCTTTGTCGAGAACTTCTCCAAAGTTGCTAAACCTCTAACCGAACTTCTCAAGAAAGATAAGAAGTTCGAATGGACTCCACAATGTGAGCACAGCTTTCAGGAACTGAAAAGACGCCTGACCTCTGCTCCCGTGCTGGTACCGCCAGACTTCTCCAAGGACTTCGTTATCTACTGCGACGCCTCACGACAAGGACTAGGTTGCATTCTCATGCAAGATCGACACGTAATTGCTTACGCTTCACGGCAATTGCACCCACATGAGGAGAATTATCCTACTCATGATCTAGAACTTGCAGCCGTAGTCTATGCACTTAAAACCTGGCGACATTACCTCCTTGGTAATCGTTGCGAAATATTCACTGATCACCAAAGCCTGAAGTACATCTTCACCCAACCGGATCTGAATCTCAGGCAAAGACGTTGGGTTGAATTGATCACAGACTTCGACTTAGGAATAACCTATACCCCAGGGAAAGCCAACGTCATGGCTGATGCGCTAAGTCGTAAATCTTATTGTAACAACCTGATGTTACAACAAAGTCAACCGCTTCTCCATGAGGAATTTCGGAAGCTTAACCTTCACATTGTTCCTCAAGGTTTTCTCTCCACCTTGGTAGCAAAACCTACTCTTACGGATCAAATCATCGCTGCCCAAAAGCGAGATAAGGGAATATCTAAAATCAAAGAGAACATTGCTAGCGGAGGTGCTAGTTGTTTCTCCACAAATGATCATGGTGTTGTGTACTTTGAGAACCGTCTAGTGGTTCCCAAGAACCAGCATCTACGGCAGCTGATCCTTAAGGAAGCTCATGAATCTCCTCTCACTATTCATCCCGGTAGTACTAAAATGTATCAGGACCTACGCCAGAGGTTCTGGTGGACTAGGATGAAGAGAGAAATTGCTCAGTATATTGCAAATTGCGACGTCTGTCGTCGTGTAAAAGCAGAGCATCAACGGCCTGCTGGCACCCTTCAACCCTTAGCTATTCCTGAATGGAAATGGGATAAAATTGGTATGGATTTCATTACCGGTTTTCCCAGGACCAAAAGAGGTAATAATGCTATTTTCGTCGTGGTCGATCGTCTTTCCAAGGTAGCTCATTTCCTACCTGTTCGTGAGAGTATAACCGCTAGTCAGCTGGCAGACTTATACATCTCCCGAATAGTGTCCCTTCATGGTGTCCCTTTGGAAATCAATTCGGATCGAGGAAGTCTTTTCACCTCTCGATTTTGGGAAAGTTTCCAAAATGCTATGGGAACCCGTCTCTCCTTTAGCACCGCTTTCCACCCTCAGTCGAGTGGTCAAGTGGAACGCGTCAATCAGATTCTAGAAGACATGCTTCGAGCCTCCGTTATCTCTTTCGGAATGGACTGGGAGAAGTGCCTTCCATTTGCCGAATTCGCTTATAACAACAGCTATCAATCTAGCTTGGGTAAAGCCCCTTTTGAAGTTCTCTATGGACGACGATGTCGAACACCCCTTAACTGGTCAGAGACCGGGGAAAGACAATTCTTTGGCCCGGATATGATTCAGGAAGCAGAAGAACAAGTTCGTATCGTTCGTGAAAAGTTGAAAACAGCCCAATCCCGTCAAAAGAGTCAATATGACCGAAAACATAAGGCTATGACTTTCGAGGTTGACGAGAAGGCTTATCTTCGGGTCACCCCTCTGAAGGGAACCCATCGTTTCGGTATCAAAGGCAAATTGGCTCCTCGTTACATTGGACCTTTTCGCATTCTTGCCAAACGAGGAGAAGTTGCCTACCAGTTGGAACTACCTCCGCACCTCTCCAGAGTTCACGATGTATTCCACGTTTCTCAACTCAGGCGTTGCTTCTCGGATCCTATCCGTGAAGTGGACCACGAAACGCTTGATCTCCAAGATGATCTTACATATCGAGAGTACCCCATTCGTATCCTCGATCAAGCCGAACGTACCACGCGACGTCATAATATCAAGTTTCTCAAGGTTCAATGGTCGCACCATTCTGAGGATGAAGCAACTTGGGAAAGGGAGGATCGTCTTCGACTCGAATATCCCGCCTTCTTCGCGGAGGAACCCAAATCTCGGGACGAGATTCTTTTGAGTGGGGGTGAGTTGTCACAACCTAGCTAGTCATGCATTAGAGTGTTGCATCATGTTTACTTTTTCATCAGAAACTTGAAATGGGGATGACAGAACCCCCAGTCCCCTCTGAAACCAATTAGGGTTACTAGAATAATTTTTCAATGAACCTGAAATGCCCTTCTAAAATGCCCATCATTTTTGCCTTGGTTCAGAACCTCTGCCAAAAGTGGTGCACATTTTCCTAGGCCATCCTAAGGTTTTTGATTTAAATCATAAATATTTGAATTTGGGCATTTAAAATAATATAAAATATTTAAATGCTCAAATATCTCCAAACTAAAATGTTTCATGTTGGAAATAATCCAACTATGGACCAGGAGTAGTTTGGTGATTTTTGGAGTTGCCTAGGTATTTTATTTAATTCAACAAAGTTGCAGATATATTAAATAAAAACAGAAACAGAAAAAAAAGGGAAAAAAACCTTACCTGTGCGGCCCAGCCAGCTGGCCGGCCCAGCTAGCCAGCCCAGCCCACCACCGCCGTCGTCCTCCTGGCGCCAGTCGGCCAGGCGTGTGGCCGGCGCGCGCGCACGGCCACCGCGCCACGCCACCTGCTCGCCTGCTTGCCTGCCCTCCCCTCCTCGCTCGACGCCCTGGACGACGCCACGCCTCTCCCCCCTGCTCTCTCTCACTCTCCCCCGGCTCTCCCCTCGCTCTCTCTCTCACGGCCGAACACGACCGTCGCCGCCGTTCGCCATAGCCATCGTCCCCGGCCACCCCTCGCTTCCCCGACTAGCTCAGAAGCTCCGCCTCGACTCCCTCTTCCTCCCCACCGCTCCACAGCTCCCCGGAAGCCCTGCATCGCCGCCACGTCGCCGTTCCCCTCTTCGGGCTCCGACCACCGTCGCCGTCGAATTCGCCGTCTCCAGCGCGTCCCCGAGCCCGCTTCGACGCCCACTGCAACCGCGGTGAGCTACGCCACCGTTTCCCCCTCTTCTCCCCCTCGTTCCCTCACCGTAGGCCCTAGCCCCACCTCGGCCGAGACCTCCACGCCGCCGGCGATGATGCCGTCGTGGCCACGGTCGCCGTAGCGCCCAACCGAGCACACCATCGTGCTCCCCACCTCACCAGGAGCACGCAGCACGCACCAACGCCTCCCCAAACCCCCTGCAACACTGATCCCGACCGCACCCGAACTCCGGCCGCCGCAGCCGAGCTCGCCGCCGTCAACTCCGGCCACCCCGAGCCCAACCACCACCACCAATAGACGCGGCTCAACCTCAGCAACACGTAGATGCCTTCCGCCGTCCATTTGGTTGCCGGAATGGCCAAAAGCACTTTCGCCGCCGTCTCGGACCTCGCCGGCGTCATGTCGCCGGTGGGGTTTGACTTGTCCGACCTGGGGTTTGACCCCCCCAGGGTCACTGACGCGTGGGCCCTGTCGGCCAGGTGGTTAGGTTAGCGCTAACTACCGTTAGTTAACCCCCCTGACACTGACAGTGGGCCCCAGCGCCACTAATTAGTAATTAGGATTAATTTAATCCTGTTTAACCCCCCCTGTCACTGACGTGTGGCCCCCACACGTCAGGTTTGACCTCAGCCAGCCACAGTTGACCACTGACGTCATGCTGACGTCATGCTAACGCAATAATTGAATTTCTGGATTTAAATTAAATCAGGAAATTCCAGAATATTATTTAAACTTCAAAAATTCATAACTTTTATTCTGTAACTCCAAATTGGACAAATTATATATGAAAAATGATCAGAAAAATCCAATCTATCCATCTGTACTATTTTCATGCATGATCAAACAAGTTAAATTGATGTTTTAATCAGAACAAGGAAAAGCATTTTAAAAGGCCATATTTGAATTTGAAATTTGAATCTTTGATTCAAATTTGTTCAAACCCTTCTGGCTTTAGTTGCATTAGCCCAACACACTCATATTGCCATGTTTCATGCATGCATCATATTGTTGCACATTGTTTGGTGATGCTTGTGTATCGGTGTCCTTTACGACAGGTTCTGCCTCCGAGGAGTACCGTGATTACCCTAACGAAGAACCGTATCCGTGCAACGAACCATCAGGCAAGCAACCAACCATTTTATCATATCGATACAATCCCATGTTCTCGCCCCTGCTCTCTTTTACTGCATTAAGACAACGCGATTCAAACTGCTGTGTGCTACGGTAGTTGAACCCATTTCCTCTGCATGACCTGTCATTGCCACAGTAACTAGTGAAACCCACTAGCATGTGTAGGAGTTGATTGAGCCCTATGTATGTGTTGTTCCTACCTTGCTATGCCTGCTATGCTTAGAGTCGTGTCAGGTCTGGTTCATCTGGGTGATGGGCTAGAGTGAAATGGTTATGTCGGTAATGAGAGTGGTGTGGTGAACACGATTTGGTAAAGGTATCGATGAGAGGCCATGTAGGAGTACATGGTGGGTTGTTTCATTGAAGCCGACCTTAAGCACTGAGATCTGTATGCGTGATTTAAGAATCAGCTACTACCATACATTGGGCCCTGAAATATGACCCCGCTCGACTTCTTATTCACCCTAGCTCTCTGTCCAGGAGTTGCAAGTAGTTTCTGGTGTTTGTAGCCTACTGGAGGCCGTGGACAGCGCTGACCGTAGGGGTGGGCTGTGATGCGGTAGGTACGTGGCCGGGTGTACCGAATACCCGTTAGGTATCTCGGGAACCCTGTTCACATCGTTCGGGGCCGTATGGGAAACCTCGGCCGGACTCCCTGCGGATGGAACCTGAATAGGCGATAAACCTGGACTAGAGGCTTAAGTGTTTAGGTAGGTCGTGGTCTACACCCACGTCGGCTTTCGCTTGAAGTCTGCCGAGCACATGTCGTGTGCAGACGCTAAGTGGTGGAAACATGTATGAAGAAGTACACCCCTGCAGGGTTATCATAATCTATTCGAATAGCCGCGTCCGCGGTAAAGGACTACTTGGTTGCCTATACAGTTCATAGACAAGTAAATGGAAACTGTTAAAAGCCTCAAGATAAGTGTGAGTGCCGAGGATGGCTCTTCCGTAGGAAGACGGATGTGGATCCTCGGTAGTGTATTGAAGTGGTGAATAGTGGACTCGTGTGCGCAAAACCATTTCAAGTTGGAGTATCGTAGGATAGCCTAGCCAAGAGTCAAAGCTGGCTTGCTGCAATAACTCCACCAACCCTTCTTGATACTATGCATGTATGTAGGATCTGATGTAAGTCTTGCTGAGTACCTTTGTACTCATGTTGCTATAATCTACAATTTTACAGAAGACGCTGCAACCCCTTCTGATGGGTTCTATGTAGACGTTGACATCAACGAGTAGGCTAAAGACCCAGGTGGTGACCCTGAGCTTGTGAAGGACCACGTAGTATAGCCAGGCTTTCCAAGCCTCTTTTATTTTACTAGTTGTCTGTACCCAGACAAGTTATTTCCGCTGCTGGCTTGTATGACTGTATGACTTGTATGTTGGGTCGTGAGACCCATACCTTTGTGTATGATATGTATGGCTCCCTGAGCCTTAAATAAAGTACTTGTGTCGTAGAGTCATGTTGTGATGCTTCGTTGTATTTGCACATATCGAGCATATTGTGTGTATGATTGAAATGCTTGGTATGTGTGGGATCTGACCATCTAGTTGTTTATCTTTAGTAGCCTCTCTTACCGGGAAATGTCTCCTAGTGTTACCGCTGAGCCATGGTAGCTTGCTACTGCTCTGGAACACTTAGGCTGGCCGGCATGTGTCCTTCTTCGTTCCTGTGTCTGTCCCTTCGGGGAAATGTCACGCTTTGAGTACCGGAGTCCTGTTAGCCCGCTACAGCCCGGTTTACCGGAGTCCTGCTAGCCCAGTGCTACAGCCCGGACCCACTTGCTGATGACCGACACGTTCGAAGCTGGGTCATGGATGCATGTCCCTGTAGGTCTGTGCCACTTTGGGTTTACGACTAGTCATGTCAGCCCGGGCTCTTTATCATATGGATGCTAGCGACACTATCATATACGTGAGCCAAAAGGCGCAAACGGTCCCGGGAAAAGGTAAGACGACACCCGTGGGAATACCGTGCGTGAGGCCGCAAAGTGATATGAGGTGTTACCAGCTAGATCGATGTGACATCGAGTCGGGGGCCTGACATTCAAAATGACATTTCAAAAAATGCTCCAAATTCAAAAAATATTATTGTTTTAGTTAAATTTTCAAAATTAAAAAGAATGTTCGTGTATAAAAGTTTCTAAAAATCTTATGAATTTTCAACACATTGTCCCATTTTAAAAACATGTTAAGAAATTCAAATGATGTTTATGTTTTTATAAAAAAGTTGGTATTTTTAGAAAATGTTTGTGAATTTTAAAAAATGTTCTCTTTCATATTTTGTTCGAGTTTTTTGAATGTGTACATACTTTTCAGAAAATTGTTCAGGATTTAAAAAATAGTTCATGTTTCATAGAATACTCAGAAACTTCATACCTTAAAATCCCCTCGGTTGAAAGGATTGAAAGAAAGAGTAGATTGAATAACTCATGTGCTTTCTCTGGCATACAATGACGTAACAAAACTCTTAAATGCCCTCGATTAATGATCGAAAAAATAGTGGATTGATTCCTTCACACACAGCGAAGCCGAGAAGGTAAATGTTCCCTTTTCATGTGCACACAGGGTTTTGCTTGCACATATAATTCTCACTGACTTTAAATGCATACTATTTTATCTCTCGTTGCGACGCACGTGCATATGTGCTAGTTTGGTCATATATATGTTCCGCACTTTATTTCTAGGCTTTGTTTAAATATTCTTTTTGAATATTTTATTTTTCCAAGTAGTTTTTCTTCTGTGCCAAAGTGATAATGCAACACCGCGCTCGATACCCATCAAGCGCAGTGTTTAGTAAGTCAAGTCTCTGGCAAGCATTTTCCGGAGTTCCGAGAGGTGAGATGGGGAGCAGAGGGCCCCTGTCCTCACTATAAGGGCATATTTATCCCTTAGGTGTTTTGGTGATTGAGGAAAATGCCTTTGCGGACTAATCGTGTGCCTTGAGTTTCTCAGACGCTTCATCACTAGGCACGAGACGATTCGGTGCCCCTCGAAGACTATTGAAGATGATGTTGTTCTACGTTTCTCTTTGGTGGATTTGAGTCGTAGGAGAGCCATACTATTAAGAGGGGGTCCGTGTCAGAAACGTTCGGGTGGAATCGACACGTACACATGTCCTTCCTTTCCTTTGCACTTTGGAGCGTCTCTCCGTTATCCTAGTAGTGCTTAATCTGACAGCTACAGTTGTACTTGCGGTAGTACTGCTCTATGGAGCGGTAGTACCGCAAGCACCTGCGGTAGTACCGCTGGAGGTCACGTTTGTACCGCTCCTCTGGAGCCTTAGTACCGTGGCTCCCAGGCCTAGTGCTGCTCCGGTAAGGTAGTAGGGGCGGATGTAATTTTTTACATCCGCACCCACACTGTAGTACCGCACGTCCTGCGCGGTAGTACCGCGGGAGGCCACAGTAGTACTGCTCCCCTGGAGTCGTAGTACCGTGGCCCTCATACCTAGTACCGCTGCGTCAAGGTAGTAGGAGCGGATGTAATTTTTACATCCGCGCCTCAACGGTAGTCCCGCGCCTCGTGCGCGGTAGTACCGCATCGGATTTTTTGCACTGTTTCATTTTCAGTGGATGTAGGCACGGATGTATTTTATTTCATCCGCGCTCTTCGTAGGCTTTGACTTTCCTGCCTTGCGGTAGTACCGCAAGGGGGAGCGGTAGTACCGCGCAAGCGGTAGTACTGCACTCAGTCAGGCAAGTCCCGGCCTCTGTTGCTGCCGTGGAAGTACCGTGGTCCTCCACGATAGTACCGCGTGGCCTTGCGGTAGTACCGCGCTCCTGGAGCAGTAGTACCGCATGTCGCAGGCTGAACATGTGGATAACGATTGGATCTTTTCCATGACTATAAAAGGGGCATCTCCTACCTCTAGTTGACTACCTCTTCCACCTCTAAGCTCCATTGTTGCTCTAAGCTCCATTTTAGCCCGATCTCTCTCCCTAGCCAATCAAACTTGTTGATTTGCTCGGGATTGGGTGATAAGGGCCCGATCTACACTTCCACCAAGAGATATTCGATTCCCCCCACTAATCCCTAGCGGATCTTGTTACTCTTGGGTGTTTGAGCACTGACGGTGTCCTGGACTAGGGGGTACTCACCACGTCATCTCCCGGTCTGTTAGATTGGGCCGAGGACCCCCATGGCCGTATACTCATGGGCCAGCCGGACAGCTGCCGCATACAAGGAAGATTCCACAAGACTTGACGATCAAGACAAGGACTCCTCCCCCACAGGCGTATTCGGCCAGGACTCTTGTTATCCTGGGCCTCTGGTGCATTATATAAACCGAGGCCAGGCTAGTCGATAGATCATATACAACAATCATACCATAGGCTAGCTTCTAGGGTTTAGCCTCTCTGATCTCGTGGTAGATCTACTCTTGTACTACCCATATCATCAATATTAATCAAGCAGGAGTAGGGTTTTACCTCCATCGAGAGGGCCCGAACCTGGGTAAAAACACCGTGTCCCTCGTCTCCTGTTACCATCCGCCTAGATGCACAGTTCGGGACCCCCTACCTGAGATCCGCCGGTTTTGACACCGACAAGCACCCTAGACGGTTGAGGTCACCTCGAAGCCATACTCCATTGTGGTGAAGCTTCATGGTGTTGTTGGGAGCCTCCAAGTGTTGTGGAGATTGCCCCAACCTTGTTTGTAAAGGTTCGATCGCCGCCTTCAAGGGCACCAATAGTGGAATCACGGCATCTCGCATTGTGTGAGGGCGTGAGGAGATTACGGTGGCCCTAGTGGCTTCTTGGGGAGCATTGTGCCTCCACACCGCTCTAACGAAGGCGTACTTCCCCTTAAAAGGAAGGAACTTCGGTAACACATCCTCGTCTTCACCGGCTCCACTCTTGGTTATTTCGTGCCTTTACTTTTGCAATCTTACTTGTGTTGTATCTATTGCTTGCTTGTGTGCTAGTTGTCATTGCATCATATAGGTTGTCCACTTAGTTTCATATCTAGGCAACCTATTTTGTCGCAAGGTTTAAATTGTTAAAGAAAAGCTTAAAAATTGTTAGTTGCGTATTCACCCCCCCTCTAGTCAACCATATTGATCCTTTCAATTGGTATCAGAGCCTCGTCTCTTTATTAAGGACTTTGCCGTCCGAAGAGTATGGTTGACACCAACGACGGTGCGGAGGAGCACTCCGGTGTGAATCCTATCTCATCTACGGCCGATGGGGGAACCTCGGTCTCACGTGAGGAATTCAATGTGGCTTTAGACACATTGAAAACCTCCATGACGACCGAGGTTAAAAGCATGTTTACTGATTTCCTAGAAGGACTTAAACTATCCACCTCGCTGATGAAAGTGGGTGATCCCACTAACAAGGTGACGGATGCCAACTCCGACAAGGGGGAAGCTAATAGTGAAAAGGGTCATTCTACTAGTGGTAGAAATGGCACCGGCATCTTTGCCCATGTGGAACCTCCTACTTATGGTGGACCGATTCCCTCTACTCATTTAAATCATGCCGGTCCTCCTCCTAAGATTGTGAAAAATGAGGATTTTGATGCTTGGGTTTATCGTTTCAAGCGTCATTTAAAACATGTGAATACTAATCTTTGGAGAATTATAGAAGAAGGTTTCTATCCACATGACCCAAGCAACTTCACCCCTCGAGAAGCCGTGGATAATCAATTCAATGAGAGTGCTCTCTTCATCATCCAAGATGCAATCCTTCCCGAAGATCTCCCTCACCTTTGACCTCATGCCATGGCTAAAGACGCATGGCAAAGTGTTGTGTCTCTCTACCGAGGAAGTGCTAGCATTCAATGCTCCAACTATGAAGTGGTGCAAGATGAAGCCGATGAGTTTGCAATGAAAGAAGATGAAGAACCTCGTGAGCTCTTTCGAAGAGTGACCAAACTCGCGGTCGCACTCCGAGATCATGGGAGCAAGGACACGAATGACAATTGGATCAAGCGCAAGTTCCTCAAGGCCATGATGCCCTACAACAAGGCCATGTCCTACGTCATTCGTCAAAGACCGGACTTCCACTCCATGACCTCAAGTGAAGTGTTGTATGAGTTCATTGCAATGAGCATCTTGGACAAGACCGCCGATAATGCGGTGCTCCGTTCTCAAAGGGCAAAGAAGCCCAACCTTGCCTTGAAGGCCAAGGTTAGTGTGGAAGAAGAGGAAGAAGAGGAAGATGAGGAAGATGAGGAGAGCAACCCCGAAGACACGAAATATGATTATCATGAGCACATGGCTCTTGCCTCAAGACAATTTTGGAGTAAGAAGAATACAACACCCAACTTCAACAAGAACAACTCAAGTGGCCTCAAGGGCAAGCAACGAGTTAGAACGTGTTTCAACTGTGGCAATGTGAGCCATTTCGTTGCGGATTGTCCTTACGAGAAGCGGGAAGACAATGGTGGCAAGTTCATTCGAAAAGACAAAGCCAAGTCCTTCCCCAACAAGAAGAACTTCACCAAGAGCATCACCGCCAAGTGCCTCATGGCTAAAGCCACCAACAAGGTAACCCCCAACATCAAAACCACCATTATTCCTAATCCTTCTTCGACGGTTGGTTTTGATAATGGTAAGGGGTCTAATGAGGAGGTAAATGAATTTGAGTCCTTCATGAGTAAGCTCAAGGGCAAATCCAAGAAGCACTTCGTTGCTCTCTTGGAACAACTTGGTGAAGCCAATGACATGGTCGAGGCTCACGAAGAAACCATCTCTAAGATGGAAGGTCATAGTCGTGACAATGCCGATGAGATATCAGATCTCTCTAATGCTCTTGAGGAAGAGCGTGGGCATCGTTTGGCTCTTGAGGAGTCACACAACGATGACCATGCCAAATTAAAGAAAGATCTTGATCATGCTCTTGTTGTGTCTCGTGTACTAACTTCCGAGAAGGCTAAACTTGGGGTTGATCATGCTAGACTCAAGTAGGAGTTTGATGTACTTGACAAGGCCCATAAGGTCTTGAAAGGTGCTCATGCAAACCTCAAAGGGTCTCATGCTCAACTCCAAGTTAAGCTAACCAAGGAAAAGGCCACATTTCCTCACATGGTCTTAATTGATAATGCAAATGCTACTAACCCGTGTTTTGAGCATGTGCATCTTGTGGAGGAGAATGCCAAGTTGAAGGAACAACTCGAGAAAGGTCTTGTGTCATGCATACAAGGTGAGAAGAACCTAAATGACCTTTTGAGCAATCAAAAGGAAGTTGTGGGTTCTCACCCAAGTCCAAGAACAAGAAGAAGAACGAGAAGAAGAATAACAAGACCAAACGACCTCCCCCGCTTAAGCAAACTTTTGTGAAGGAGGGAGAGGGTGCTCCCAAGGAGAAGAAGAACAATGCAAAGAGTGGTGATGCCAAAAAGGCTAAGGCCATCTCTCCCAACAAAGCCGGCGACTTTAACCCCTCTTATGTGTTGTGCCGTGCTAGTGATGGGCATGTTTATGCTAAATTTGTTGGTTATTATTATGAGTACATTGAATGGTCTATTTGGGTTCCTAAGACCCTTGTTACTAACATCAAAAGACCCATTACTAAGTGGGTACCTAAAACCAAGCATTGATCTCTTGTAGGTGTTTGCTTCCGGTGGGGGATCATGGTTGCTTGATAGTGGAGCAACAAATCATATGACCGGGAGCAAGGACTTGGTGGTGGACGTGCAAAAGATCCCATCTATGCCCACCAATGTCGAGTGGGGGGATGCCTCACATTCCAAGGTATTGGGTCTTGGCAAGGTTGTCATTTCTCATGATCTAACGATCGAGAAAGTCATGCTTGTTGAGTCCCTTGCGTTCAATTTACTTTTCGTTCGTCAACTTGCACTCATGGGCTTTGCCACCTTCTTTGATATTGATACCGTGCCCCTCTTGTGGAGCAAGACTCTTAAAGTAGCCTTTGTTGGGCATGTCGAGAACGGTCTCTATGTGATTATCTTTTCGGAGCAACCCACTAAGACCGCGACATGCCTAATGGCTAAAGTTGATGTGGGATGGCTTTGGCATCGCCGTTTAGCCCACGTCAATATGAGATCTTTGCAAAGTCTTCTCAAGGGGGACCATGTCCGTGGACTAACAAATGTTAGTTTTGCCAAAGATCGTGCTTGCAATGCTTGTATCAAAGGAAAGCTTCATGAGACGGCTCACCCTCCCACGACTATCATCTACTCGAAGAGACCCTTGGAGCTCCTGCACATGGACCTATTTGGGCCTCCATCCTTTGATAGTCTTGGGGGTAGAAAGTATTGCTTGGTGATTGTGGATGATTATTCAAGATACACTTGGGTATACTTCTTCAACAGGAAGAGTGAGACTCAACAAACCGTCATCGACTTTGCAAATGAAGCTCAACATCAACATAATGCAAAGATCTTGACAATAAGAAGTTACAACGGCATCGAGTTCAAGAACTACACCTTGGATGAGTTTCTTAGTAATGAGGGGATCAAGCATCAATATTCTGCACCATATACCCCTCAACAAAATGGTGTTGTGGAGAGGAAGAACCGGACGTTGATGGATGCGTCAAGGACCATGATGGCGGAGTTCAAGTCTCCATACAACTTTTGGGCCGAAGCCATCAACACCGCATGTCATGCATCCAATCGGCTCTATCTCCCCAAAGGCTTGAACAAGACCCCTTATGAGATACTCACCGAAAACAAGCCCAATCTCAAGTACTTCCGGGTGTTCGGGTGTAAGTGTTTCATTCTCAAGAAAGGTGTCCGTTTGTCTAAATTTGAGGCTAGAGCTTATGAGGGCATATTTGTTGGTTATGCTACAAACTCTCATGCTTACCGTGTTCTCAACAAGTCCACCGGACTCATTGAGGAGACATGTAATGTGGAGTTTGACGAAAATAACGGCTCCCAAGTGGAGCAAAGTGGTACTTGTGATGTAGGTGATGAAATTCCTCCCCAATCCATAAGAAGAATTGGTATTGGTCATATTCTACCCATTGAGGAACCCCTTGTGGCCGAAGGAGAAGGACAAAGCTCCACTCAAGTGGAGCCTTCACCTACTCAAGACCCACACGCTTCCGAAGAACAAAGTGTAGGCCCTCAAGCTCGTGAACAAGACCAAGGGCAAGATCAATCTCAAGATGGTGGTGTACCTCCAAATGATGCCCAAGGTCAAGTTCTCCCCCTCGAGCAAGTTCAAGATCATGAGCAAGCTCAAGGTCAAGAACAAGCTCAAGACGACGCTCAAGATGATCAATTTAACCCTCCTCCTTCCACATCCGAGGAGGAATTAGAGCGTCGTGCCGCGAAGATTGCTTCCAAACTCACCACCAAAGGTCATCTCATGGAGAATGTGGTTGGAAGCCTAAGAAAGGGGGTAAGCACTCATAGAAAATTAGCAAACTATTGTGAACATCACGCGTTTGTCTCTTGTGTTGAACCCCAAAAGGTCTATGAGGCGCTCGAAGACTCGGATTGGCTCAATGCCATGCATGAAGAACTCAAAAACTTCAAGTACAACAAGGTGTGGAGGTTGGTGCCAAGGCCTTCAGGGAACCATAACGTCATTGGATCCAAGTGGATTTTCAAGAACAAGCAAGATGCTCAAGGGAACATCATTCGCAACAAGGCAAGATTGGTAGCACAAGGCTACTCCCAAGTCGAGGGTATCGACTACGGTGAAACCTTTGCTCCAGTTGCTCGCCTTGAATCCATTCGTTTATTGATTGCTTATGCTTCCCATCACAACTTTAAGTTACAACAAACGGATGTGAAAAGTGCTTTTCTTAATGGTCCTATTAATGAGTTGGTTTATGTCAAGCAACCCCCCGGGTTCGAGGATCCTTACTTCCCGGATCATGTGTATCAACTCGATAAGGCACTCTATGGCCTTAAACAAGCCCCACATGCGTGGTATGACCACCTTACCGAGTTGTTACAAGATCGTGGATTTGAAGTTGGGCAAATTGATCCCACTCTTTTTACTAAGAAGGTCAAAGGGGAGTTGTTTGTGTGCCAACTATATGTTGATGACATTATCTTTGGTTCCCCTAACAATGCTTTCAATGAAGAATTTGCCGCTCTCATGACCTCTAAGTTCAAGATGTCTTCGATGGGAGAGTTGAAGTTCTTCCTTGGTTTTGATATCAAACAAAGAAGAGAAGGTACCTTCATCAACCAAGCCAAATACACTCAAGACATGCTTAAGAGATTCAAGCTAAGTGATGTCAAGCCGTCCTCTACTCCGATGCCCACCAAGTGCCAACTTGACATTGATCCCAATGGTAAAGCGGTGGATCAAAAGGTATATCGCTCTATGATTGGTTCCTTGCTTTACCTTTGTGCATCTAGACCGGATATCATGTTGAGTGTGGGAATGTGTGCACGGTTCCAAGCCGCACCAAAGGAAAGCCACTTTGTGGCGGTCAAGCGAATCTTTCGATATTTGGCTCATACCCCAAACTTTGGCCTATGGTACCCAAGAGGAGCTAACTTCAAGCTTGAAGGATTTACGGATTCTGATTGGGCGGGAGACAAGGTGGATAGGAAGTCCACTTCCGGAGGGTGCAAATTTCTTGGTTGCTCTTTGGTGAGTTGGTCTTCCAAGAAGCAAAGTTGTGTGTCTCTCTCGTCCACCGAATCGAAATATGTGGCGGCAGGTAGTTGTTGTGCACAACTCTTATGGATGAGGCAAACTTTAAAGGAGTACGGTGTCATTTGTGACAAAGTGCCTCTTTGGTGTGATAATGAAAGTGCCATCAAGATTCCTCTCAACCCGGTGCAACACTTCAAGACGAAGCATATTGAGATTCGGTATCACTTCATCCGGGATCACATTAGGGGAGGGGAGATCGAGCTCAAGTATGTCAACACTCATGATAACCTTGCAGATATTTTCACGAAGCCCTTGGATGAAGCAAGATTTTGCGAGTTAAGGCATGAGCTAAATA
Organism: Triticum aestivum; assembly: GCF_018294505.1. Lineage (NCBI taxonomy): Eukaryota > Viridiplantae > Streptophyta > Magnoliopsida > Poales > Poaceae > Triticum > Triticum aestivum. The sequence goes on from NC_057801.1 coordinate 709,168,171, forward strand.
TCATTGATTCGAGCAATGTGACTTGAACCCATGCACCCCCCACCACACTCAACTTGTTGTCTAGTTTAGGTGTAGGCATGGACATAGGGGGAGTGTTGTTCTCTCAATGAACTCTCCCTCCCCCCATCATGCATAAATCGATCAACTCTTTCACATTAGCCATGTTTTATGGTACTTGTGCTTCAAAGACGAGTTTTGGTCATGGGCCCAAGGATAATTCTTCGCGGTGCCATACCAACTAACTCAAACATAGGTGGCTCTGGCCACCGTCCTCTCCTTTTGAGAGGTTGTGTTGTGTGATTTCTTCTTGTTGTCTTTCTGCCTTTGGGTTGTGCGTGTTCTTGTGGTGTCCTTTGTGCTAAAAGTTTCCTTGCAAGACCTTCTTCTTTTGTTTGAAATCTGCTTTTTCTTGAGCTCACGGTACTACCACAGCCAGCTACGGTACTACCGCGTGAGGGGAGCACGGTACTACCGCCCTCACGCGGCAGTATTTTTTTACTGCCGCCTGGGAGAGCGGTACTACCGCTTCGGTGTGGTACTTCCGCCCAGGCGGTACTACCGCGATGACATGCGGTACTACCGCAACGTCTCAGCCACGTGGGGATAAGGACGGGCAGGGGGAGTTCTAACTCCCCCATACCCATTCGCCCGTTCCCCACCTCGTCTCTTTCTCCCTCGCTCAAGAACGGGGCCGGCGTCCATCACAGGATCTCCGCCTCCGGCTGCCGTCCCGTGATTCCGTCCGGTGGGATTGTTCCCCACCACGTGCTCTTGCTATGGACCAAGGTCTTTCCCCAACTCCTTCTCGTTTTTGTTGTGTTCATTGTCTCTAGGTGTTTGGGGGAGACTTGTGTGTTCTAGAGATTCTTAGGCTAAATCTATGCAAGAGTAGGATGAAGGAGCATAGTCTTGCGTAAGAATTATACTTGTCTTTTGTCCTGTGCTAGATTTGATCACCGTAGCACCGCCGTGGTTTCACGGTTCTTTTCAGATTCAAACCGTCGTTTGGATCTGACGCGGTGCGTTACTACCGCCCGTCTGGCGCGGTACTACCGCACTCGCTGCGGCACTAAAGTTTTACTACCGCTTCCACCATGGTACTACCATGACCTCGCACGGTACTACCGCGACTTGGAGCGGTACTAAAATTTTAGTACCGCAGGCCCTGGCAGTACTACCATGGTTTACCTCTATCTCATGGCAACTTTCAAGTATACTTTTTATGTGTTTCTTGTGCTTTGCCGTGGTCTTTGCATTGATCCTTTTTGCTTGTCGTGGGTGTTTTTGCGTTTGTGTCTCAGGTGGTGGCTCTCGCCGTTCCAATCCCAGTCGTGACACTGGTTCCAAGCGTCTGCGCAATCCAGGTGAAGCACTAGAGGACTCCTCTGCCCCCAAGCGCCATGTCAAGACATCTGCTAGTAAGCACAAGGAACCCAGCAAGGGCATGGATGAGATTCCCCAATCTGAGTTCGTCCATCTCAGGAAGCTCAACCCGTATGTGCATCCTCGTGCTAATGTCAGAGGTTGTGAACTGTTTTGGAACAAGCAACAGACTCTCACTTATCTGGATGTCATCAAGAACAAGCAGAATACCTACGTGGATGTCAAATGGATAGAAATGCATCACCTGAGGAAGGACAAGTTCCATCAGTACTTTGGAGAAGGTCTGGATTTGGTGGAGCAGTTTGGTATTGAACATGTGATCTCCTTTCACCTTGACTATGACCTTGAGCTTGTTTGTCAATTCTTTGCCTCAGTTTACTTTCACCCTGATGAGGAGCGAAGGATGACCTAGATGACCAATGGACGTAAGTTGAATGCTACCTGGAAGGAGTTCATGGATTTGCTACATGTTCCTGGTGACGGGCTCGACACTCCCGTGGGTGTTCGCCCCCATGCTAATCCTGAGTCTGCTAACAAGGACAAGCTTCAGCCATTCTATGTTGAGAAGGCGCTTCCCAATGTCAAGACAGGGTGGGTGCTCAACTCCTTTCTGGATATCATGTATCGCATCTTCCGCAACTCTTTGTTCCCTCGCATTGGTGACAAGGACAAGGTTCATGCCTATATGGTGGATATGATGCTCCTATGCGAGGAGGCTCGTGCGTCTCAGACTCAGCCACTTGATGTCTCACACATCATGTGGTGTGAGCTTCGGTTTGCAGTGTTCAACCGCAAGGTGCCTATCTATGGGCCCTATCTGTTTCTGCTGATCTCGAAGACTTGGGAGAAGATGTTCCCTGGTGAGGAGTTCCTTGCTCCAGACTGGATTCGTCATGATCCCATCTGTCTCCGTGTCAAGTCCAACTGGGCCAACACTACTACTTGTGCTGAGGCGTCTGCTGCTAGGGCTGCTATTGATGAGGAGGATGTTGGCGCAGAGGATGTTACTGAGGACCGTGCTGCCAGGCCTTCCCATAGTTCCTCTATGCCCTCGTGGGCCAAGAAGCTGAAGGACAAGATGAAGACTCTTTTCTGCATACAAGCTAAGGGCCAGTACAGGACTCACGTGGCATCCAAGGAGAGTCGTCGCCGGGACAAGAAGATCTTGCAGCTCTATGGTGAGGAAGTGTCTGGCGGTTCTGAGGATCGCATCACTCTAGAGGCCGAGTGGATGGAGAAGCAAGGCTACAGGTGGACTGATTCTGAGGAGGACGTCGAGGAGACCATCCCTGCTACCGAGGAGTCCGACGAAGAGGGTTGGGATGAGTTCCCTGCTTGAGCCACCCCTTGTGTGTAGGTGTCCTCTCTGCCTTTTTGGCGTCTCGATGCCAAAGGGGGAGAGAGTGTAGGGATTTGCGAGTCGTGTATCGTCGTTCGTGTTCGGTGTGTGTGTGCTGCTTTCTCGTTTGAACCTCGTTTGAACCTCGTTTCAATTGCTTTGGGTTGCTTTACTTCATATGGTGTAAGACATATGCACTCTATCTATCTTAGCAAGCTCGTGATATATTGTGCTACCTTTATGCTATGCTCTGCTTAGATATTAGTCATCATGCCTTTGTCTCTAAAATATAGGGGGAGTGTTGATCCTAGCTTGTGTGCTATGTAGTCCAAAGCATCTTTCTAGATTGCACACATCTAGGGGGAGCCCGTCTATATTCTAGAGAGGTGGGGTTTGCCTTTGCCCTATATTATCTCATCTATGTGCAAATCCCGTATTGTCATCAATCCACCAAAAAGGAGGAGATTGTAAGGGCATATTTATCCCTTAGGTGTTTTGGTGATTGATGACAATGCCTTTGCGGACTAATCGTGTGCCTTGAGTTTCTCAGACGCTTCATCACTAGGCACAAGACGATTCAGTGCCCCTCGAAGACTATTGAAGACGACGTTGTTCTACGTTTCTCTTTGGTGGATTTGAGTCGTAGGAGAGTCGTACTATTAAGAGGGGGTCCGCGTCGGAAAGGTTCGGGTGGAATCAACACGTACACATGTCCTTCCTTTCCTTTGCACTTTGGAGTGTCTCTCCGTTATCCTAGTAGTGCTTAATCTGACGTCTACTGCTGTACTTGCGGTAGTACTGCTCTATGGAGCAGTAGTACCGCAAGCACCTGCCGTAGTACCGCTGGGGGTCACGGTAGTACCGCTCCTCTGGAGCCTTAGTACCTTGGCTCCCAGGCCTAGTGCTGCTCCGGTACGGTAGTAGGGGCGGATGTAATTTTTTACATCCGCGCCCACACGGTAGTACCGCACGTCCTGCGCGGTAGTACCGCGGGAGGCCACGGTAGTATCGCTCCCCTAGAGTCGTAGTACCGTGGCCCTCGTACCTAGTACCGCTGCGTCACGGTAGTAGGAGCGGATGTAATTTTTTACATCCGCGCCTCAACGGTAGTACCGCGCCTCGTGCGCGGTAGTCCCGGTTCGAACGGCTATGCATTAGTCCCGGTTCATTTGTGACATATAGTCCGGGTTTGTGTCACAAACCGGGACTAAAGGGGTGGTGGCAGGCTGGCGTCAGGCCGGGGCCCCACGAGCCACTTTAGTCTCGGTCAGTGACACAAACCGGGACTATAGGTTGACCCTTTAGTCCCGGTTTGTGTCACAAACCGGGACTATAGGTAAATTTTCAAACTCTAAACCCCCCCGTATCGCCTTCTTTGTTAAAAAAACAAAACAAAATGATAAAAACTTCAAAAATAAAAATCCTTCGAGATGTACTTATGTTACTACATCTAGTAGTTAGGGAAATTTAAAAACATAAATTTCGACAAGTTTTGCAAAAAAGTGTTAGGAAAAAGTAAAACAACCATATCTTTTGCATACGATGTCGAAAAAAGCATAATATATCAAAAAACCAGCACAAAAGTCCGCATCCGATTTCGACTGCCATAGGCCAATTTGCAAATTTTTAGAATCCTCAAATTCTGAAAGGAAAAAAATTATGCTCAAATTTCAGTTTTTTTGAATTTTGGCCAAATCTGGTCAACTTGTGGTCAAACTATGGTTAAACTACTTATTCAAGAAATATTTGTGTTACTAAATAATTATTTAATTTTTTTTGAATTTTGGCCAAACTATGGTCAAATCTGGTCAAACTGTGGTTAAACAATGGTCAAACTACTTATTCAAGAAATATTAGAGTTACTAAATAATTTTTTTTAGAATAATAGTTTCAAACTCAAACGGTGAAACGTGTGACTTCATGCTCAAGCTAAACTCCTGAGGGTTAATAGGATTGACAACTTACTATTTTCAGGTAAACAACAAGTACAGACTTGGAAACTAGGGGGAATAGAACTCAGAAGTTAAGTGTGCTCAGGCTGGAGTAGTGAGAGGTTGGTTGACCGGCCGAGAAGTTAGATGATTTGGAATGATGATGGATGATTAGAGCAATGATGAGGGGTGATTAGAGATTTAATCATCAAATAATTCAAAAATTTGAAAATCAGGATTTTGTTTTGAAGAAAAGTTAAAAAAATTAAAAAAAATCTTTAGTACCGGTTGGTACCAACCGGTACTAAAGGTCTCCCAGCCTCCGGCACGGGCTCGTGCCACGTGGTGGCCCTTTAGTGGCGGTTCGTGTTGAACCGGGACTAGGGGGGCTTTAGTCCCCACCCTTTAGTGCCGGTTACAGAACTGACACTAAAGGGCCTTACGAACCGGTGCTATAGACTGGTTCTGCACTAGTGCACAACTAGGGAGCTAGGGTTGGGGATAATTGCAACTCCAAGAGATGAGGATGTATGTCGATTTTCACTTCCTTGGAGGGAAGCTAGTCACTGTTAGAGAGGTGGATGTTACTACAAAGGCACACCAGTGCCCTGAAGGTTCACCCTATTCTCCCCCTTGAGATCACACTACGAAAGTGTTTCTCAACCGTCACAAACATTTTGGGGGCAATCACAATGAACGATTCCTCACTGGAGCACTCCTTACGTCTAGGAGTCTCCAACCTCCAAGAGTAACAAGATGCACCATGAGAAAAAGGGGGGAATCAACTTTTGCTTTGGTAAATGTGTATATCAGACACTTCTCCTTCGCTTGTCAAAATATCAAAAGCTTTGGTTCGGGTAAGGAGGAAGATCTCCAAGAAATTGAATTCTGAAAATGGAGAGAGAAATGGAGTCATCAAGTCCTTCGTGGGGAAGAAGAAGACTATTTATTGGTGGTGGTGGTGGTGGGGGGGGCAAATCCAACTATTGAGGTGGATTTCCGCGTTCCCTGGAAATTCCCCCCGCAGACGGAAGTTCAGGGCTAAACAGAGAGATTGCACAAGTACACAATCACACTATAGCCCCCAGAAGCTGTCCACATTTACCACGGAAGTTCCGCGTCCCAGAAGTTCCAGCCACCTAGAAGTTCTAAGCCAGGGCCCGGGCAGGTTCTAAGCTAAACAGAGAGATTACACAGATTGTGCAATGCGTCTGGGTTGTCCGGAAGCTGGCCAAACCTGCCCCGAAGGTTCTGGTGCCCGAAAGTTCTGGCCTACACAGAAACTTCTCCAACTATGGAATTTGGGCACTTTTCTCCTCCGGAATAATGAGATTGGTTGTGTCTGTATCTTTGTGTACGCGAAGTTGATTCCAAAGTATTTTCAAGGTGCACCCCCTCTTAATAGTGTGGTTTTCCTATGGACACAATAACAACATGAAAAGAATTGGCAATGCCTCTTTTTCCTTTTGCCAGTAGAGGGGAATCTAACTATCCATGCATTCTTCCATGATTTGATGGCACTGTTTACAACTAGAACATGTGGTTGGAACACAAGAATATGTTGTCATGAAAACCAAAAACTTTAAGAGCATAAATGCTCTTTCACACCCAAGCCGCACCAAGAAGGGATCTTGGGGAAGGAGGGGGGCGCAGAGCCGACGGAGACGAATCCGCCATGCTACCACCATCTCGGGGCTTGGCATGGCTTCGCCCGCGGTGGCAATGCGGGAGTTGGCTGAGGGAGGCTTCCCGGTGGCACGACGACTAGGGTTCCCCTGTGCCGCCCAGGGAGGACGACGTGGCATATCCTATATATCATATGGATGCTCTCCCACATACTCCGGATCAGCAAGATCCCCAAACAATAAACCACATGTCGCAAAAATGTCCTCAAATCCAAACCAATACGACCAAGCAACCATGGTGGGACATCGCTTTCACCGGGGGTACGCCCATCCACTGCACAATCAACGACAAAGGATCTCTCGATAATCCCGCATGGCCGCGCACCATTCTATGTCAGCGTTCGGAGAGCCAGTACCTCATCCTCCTAGTCTTCCCTCCTTAACATCCAAGACCACAACTTAGCACGAGATCATCCCCGTCCTTTTGTGAGGACTCACGCGTAAGATGAGAAAGGAGGAAGAGGGACACTGCATTGGGCGCCCATCATACCCATGACGTCTGGCCAATAAAGCCTCTGCTTCCGCCGATGTGGATTGGGACCCTCTCGTGACGCGCCCCACGGGGAATCTCTCCTGGCATGTTCTCCACGCAAGAAATGACACTAGTGCTCTAGGAAAGAACATCAGTGCTCAGAAAAGGTTTTTTCTGCGACACTAAAAAAGGTTTAAAATAGATTTTTTTTCTATTATTTTATTTTTTATTGGTTTGTGGAATTCTTTTCCATTGTTTTATTTGTTATTCAGGCGGGTGCACGTGATCTCGAGAGCCACCCTCAGTTCGTAGAAAAGAAGTCAGAGAGAGACGAAAGGAAAAAAAAGGAGAATTTCGTTTCGTAGCCAAAGCAAGGTCACGCGCGCTGCACGCATCAGTAGTAGTAGTATGCATCAGTCATCAGGTCAACGTTCAACCCTCTGCAGTCAAGCAGTCGCCCAAGTGGATTTAAATAATTCTGCTATGCGACCGATCCTACCCATTTTCTCTCATTTAAAATCAGCATTAGCATCCCTTTCCGTTTTGCGGCTGGGTAGCACTACTGCGGCAAACACATGTCCTATATTCTCATTTGACCAGCCCACACGTCTTTCTCCACTATATAACCCGCCGTTCTCCCCGTCTCCTCGTCTCATCCGAACTTCCACCTGCACCAACAAACGACAACAACAACAACATACTCAAGCTCACTCTCGAGTCTATGGATCACTTCGATTCCTTCGGGTCGACGGGCATGGACGCCGTCTGGATGGGGTCTTGTGGCTGGCCGGCGGCCGCGGCGACGACGGGCGGGGAGCAAGAGGCGGTGGACCTCCGGAGGGGGCCGTGGACGATGGAGGAGGACGCGCTCCTGGCCGGCCACATCGCCGCGCACGGCGAGGGCCGGTGGAACGAGCTTGCCTGCGCCGCGGGGCTGAGGCGCACGGGGAAGAGCTGCCGGCTCCGGTGGCTCAACTACCTCCGCCCCGACGTCCGCCGCGGCGATTTCACCCCGCAGGAGCAGCTGCTCATCCTGGAGCTCCACTTCCGGTGGGGCAGCCGCTGGTCCAGGATCGCGCGGGAGATGCCGGGCCGGACGGACAATGAGATCAAGAATTACTGGCGGACCAGGGTGCAGAAGCACGCCAAGCAGCTCAAGTGCGACGTCGACAGCCGGCAGTTCCGGGACGTCATGCGCCACCTCTGGATGCCGCGCCTCGTCGAGAGGATCCAGGCCGCCACCGCCATGCCGGCGCCGAGCCTGGAGCACGCGGCGTCGCCCGTGTACCCTCTTAGTGTCGCGCCGGCTTGCCGCGGCGGCGTCGGCATGTGCCATTCTCCTGAAACTTCGACGGTGACCACGTCGAGCACGGCTGGTTCATCGGTGTCTCTTGAGGTGCATTTCCCGTCGAACCAGCTTGTCTTGACGGCCGGCAGTGGGACGAACTGGTCAGGCTCAGGCAGCGAGCAGTGCGGCAGCGGCAGCGCGAGGAGCGAAGACATGTTCGACGGGAGCTGGTCGGAGCTCCTCGCTCGTGCGTGCGATGACGGCGCGGACTCTGTGGTGTTCCCGGACTTCGAATTAGGAGAATCCAGAGACGACAAGTGGAGCCTGGAAGACATATGGTTACAACACCAGTACTGAACTACTGATCAATTAGAAGTGCTGTGCTACGTCAGCTACCTCGATTTTATTAACGACCAGATTTATTGTAGTATGATCTGTTTGATTGCTAATCAACACAGTTAACAAAATGGAAGGGTGCTCTGAATTCTGATATATGCCTCCTTGTACGGTCAATGGTAGTAATACGAATTAACATAGGACCATTAATTTCAGAAAAGAAACTTGGGAGAGTTCACTGAAATTTGAAATGTTTCGGTCAGTCCAGTAGTACGTGTTTTTTAAGCCCAAACCTATTGTTCTACGGCGTTTTCATTAATATAAATCAAACAAGTGTGATATGTACAAAAGAAGAAGGGAAAGAAATGAAAAACGTTGGCGAGACCTCAAGGCCCCCCGCATGCTACTCAAGCTTGACATCGCGCAGGCCTTCGATAGCGTCTCCTGGCCCTTCCTCCTCGAAACCCTGCAGCACCTGGGGTTCGGCCAACATTGGCGAGATTGGATGTCGATCCTTCTATCCACCGCCTCCACCCGCGTCATGATCAACGGCCACCCCCCCCCCCCCCCATCGACCACGCCTGTGGCCTTCGCCAGGGCGACCCGGTTTCTCCGATGCTCTTCACCATCGTCATCGACGTTCTTAACTCCATGCTCGTCCGTGCCGTCGAGCTCGGCCTCATCCAGCGGCTCACCACGAGACACGCGGCCTCCAACATCTCTCTGTACGCCGACGACGTCGTCGTCTTCTGTCGCCCGGACCACCACGACATTTCCGTTGTTCGAGAGCTTCTACACGCCTTTGGGGTGGCCTCCGGCCTCCACACCAACTACAACAAGTGTTCGGCCACTCCCATCCAGTGCAATGACGAGGACATAGCGACCATTGCTGCCGAGATGCAATGCCCGGTGAAGCAGTTCCCTATCCAGTACTTGGGACTCCCCTTGTCCATCCGCAAGCCTTCTGCCACAAGCCTTATGCCGATCATCCACAAGTTAGAGCGGAAACTCTCTACTTGGCGCGCCTCATTGCTCTCTCGAGGAGACCGCCTCGCTCTCGTCCGGCACGTCCTATGCGCCATCCCCACTCACTTCCTCACCGCCATTGCCTTCAACTCCTCCATCCTTAAGCAAGCCAACCAGATCATCCGCGGGTTCCTTTGGGCTGGGAGCACCGACGCCAAAGGTGGCCAATGCTTGGTCAACTGGCAAAGAGTATGCCGCCCGCTCTCCCTCGGAGGCCTCGGCGTCAGCGACCTACAACGCACCGGCATCGCGCTCGTGACTCGCTGGTTATGGTTCAAGTTCACCGACTCATCGCGCCCATGGAGCCACCTGCACATCCCCCATGACCCTGCCGTCTCGGCCATCTTTTGTGCGTCTACCACTTGGACTCTCGGCGATGGACGCACCTGCAGGTTCTGGGGTGACCACTGGATCAATGGCCGCTCGGTCGCTGAGATCGCCCCGCTCGTCCTTGCTCTCGTCCCTAGGCGGCGACGCAAAACCCGTACGGTGCATGACGGATTACTCCAACGCTCCTGGGTCCGGGACATCCAGGGGGCCTTGGGCCCCGCTGCCCTCGTCCAATACGTTGACCTCTGGCGCTGCGTCCGCCAGGTCCCTCTCTCGGACTCCCCCGACTCCCTCCAATGGCGCTGGACTCCTTCTGGTTCCTACTCGGCCAGTTTGTGTTACCAGGCGCTTTTCCTCGGCGCTTGTCAAGACCACCATTGGCGGCTAACGTGGAAGCCCTGGGCTCCACTTCACATAAAATTCTTCATGTGGCTTGCCCTACAGGACCGATGCTGGACGGCCGAACGACTCGCTAGACATGGCCTCCCGCACGAGGACTGCTGCACCTTCTGCGACCAGGAAGAGGAGACGATGCAACATATCCTGGTGGGCTGCCCCTTCTCCCGCCAAATTTGGCACGAGGTACTTGGTTGGGTTCGCTCGGTGGCCGACATCCCAAACAGCGATGCTGATTTCTTCACCTGGTGGGAGACGTCCTGCAATCGTTCTCCATCCCCCACGCGAAAAGGTTTGGCCTCCCTTATCATCCTCACGGCCTGGTGGCTATGGAAGCACCGGAACGCTTGCATCTTCGACGGCGAGCAGCCCTCCATCACCCGGCTCTCCGACACCATTCGAGACAAAGCACGCATGTGGGCCAAGGCCGGCGCCATCGGACTACACAACATCATTCCCGAGAGATAGCTCTATTAGTCTTTGGGGCTGAGCAACCCCATGTTTGTTCTGCTCCTGGCTCGCTTCCATGCCTCCCTGTGTACATGGCTTAGCAAGCCCTTGTAATCCCATGTTGTACACACTCTTCCCCTATCAATGAAAAGATACGCATCCTCTGCATATTCGCGAAAAAAAGAAATGAAAAACAAAAAAACAGAGCTTATTATCCAATGCCAGTTCTTGTGACTATCATGGCCAAAGTCCAATTGCTATTTTGCCAGTGCAGTTCATCGTAGATGTGCACCAATCCATTCTTACAAAACCAGTAAGTGATTTTCTTTGATCCCGTGCTCTAGCAGCTTTAAATCCTGTTTTAGCTTAAACTTTTAGCAATTCACACTAGGAACCTCATTTCTGAAAACTTTCCCATTCCTTTGGATCCAGATGTTCCAGCAGCCCTGCATGACTACTTCCATAGCAATCAGAGGGGAGCAGTTGATGTGCCAGTAATATATCATCCCAGACTGAAATGTCAACCTTCTTTGAGGGGAGAATATTGCTCCAACAATCTTGGGAGAAGCAACAATCCCATAAAAGGCGTTTCGAAGTTTATTCTGTGCTTTCATTGCAAAAGACACAATCATAGTACTCTAAGTGGAAGGATTTTCTTCAAAAGATTTTTAGAGTTAAATCTATCATGTAAAAGTAGCCAAAAAAAGATCTTGTGTCTGAGCCTGCAGAAGCATTTCCAGATCCACTTAAATATTATGTGCTATCTTCCTTTGGGCAAAGATTATGATACATTTTAACTGAAGAATATTTAGCTCTCTATCTCTAGCACTTCCAAAGATCCTTAGCATGTTGCGGCTTTTTATGTTCTATCATATTCTGAATAAACTGGTCGTAAGCTCTAGCAGACAGAGGGGTATGAAAGAATTGAGTGGGTTCTTCAGAGTTTATCCAGCAGGCCACAGTTTGATTATCATTTGTCACAAAGGAATGTAGTTGTGGAAACTTTTGCCATAAAGGTTAGTCACACCAATTATCTTGCCATAGAAGAGTAGCTCTCCCATTGCCTAATTGACAAATTGCATTATGTTTGTATAGTGACAGTATTTCAGGTGGTTTTCCCACCAGCTTGATCCTCCTAATTTAGCACCAGGAAGAAGATCAGTGTAGTATTTTCCCCAAAACAGACTAATCCATGGCAGATGCTTCATATTAAGAAAATTTTGGATGTTCTTCATCATAAGAGCTTTGTTGTGCAATAGCACATCTAATAATACCAAGGCCTCCTTTCTGCCTAGGAGTAGTAACCTTATCACAGGAAACAATGCAGACCCTGTATTTTCCCGTCCAAATTTCCTTTAGAAGAAATGTCTCAAAATTTTGTTAATCTGGTCGATTATGGTTGTTGGGAGAGGTAAAGTGCTCACGAAGAAGATGGGGAGAGCAGAGAAAACATATTTTATTAAAATGCAGGAATTTGAAGGTTAAGGTTGATGAGCTCACCAAGTCTGAGAAAAAAGTCACTAAAGAGAATCTGCAGCTGAACCTTCACATGTTTGATCTCAAGAAGGGACATGAGAATCTCATAAAACGCAGGGATGAGCTCAAGCTCCAGGTTGCTGGTCAGTTGAAGGCACTAGAGAAGAACAAAGAGAAGTTGAAGTTGATCCATAACATCTTGAAGGAATGAGGTAGATGAAGATGAATTGGGTAGATGAAGCAGAGTATGCTTTGCTAATCTTTGTTGAAGAATGGTGGTTTAATGAAGGGTAATGTATGGATGTAGTCTTTTGTGAAGAATGGTGGTTTAATGAAGTGTAATCTTTTGCTTCAGGCAATTAAGGATGCTTGGGTATCTGATGAAGCTATCGTGGATCCTTTTAAGAGGCTCGATGCATTGCTTAGGAACACGGCTGTAGAGTCGCAAGCTTGGGGGCAGAGGAAGACCGACAATATTAAGATCCAGATGGCGATTGCCAATTTTGTCATTCTTTGGCTGGACAGAGCAATGGAGACTCGTGCTTTGTCTATGGGCGAAAGGTGGCTTTGGTCACTCCTGAAAAAGGTGTTGTTTGGTTTGGCCTCACTGCAACGCACGATTGAGAGGCAAAGGTCGCGCCTATGCTGGATCAAGGAAGGGGATTCTAATACTAAGTTGTTCCAAGCGGTGGCTAATGATAGGAGGTCAAAGAACTTCATTACTCATCTTAGGCACAATGGGGAGCTGATCACGGATCAAAACAAGAAGGTTGAGCTTTTCAGAGAGGCTTATACACAACTGTTGGGGCGCATGGTGCCGCGGGAGGTTGCGGTGAACCTAGATTTTTTGGACATGGAGGTGCACGAGCTCTCGGAGCTGGACGCCATTTTTACGGAAGAGGAAGTGTGGAACACCATCAAGGAGATGCCTCCGGACAGGGCACCGGGGCCGGACGGGTTCATCAACGCCTTCTACCAAAAGGCATGACATATCATTAAGCATGATGTTATGCTTGTGTTCCTTAAGCTATATGTTGGGGATGGTCATGGTTTCGGCAAGCTGAATAGGGCTCACATTGTGCTCATCCCTAAGAAGTTGGACGCTGAGGACGTGGGGAACTTCCGCCCTATTAGTATTACTCATAGTGCAGCCAAGATTTTTGCCGAATTGTTAGCTATCCAAGATAGACGGAGAATGAAGGAGATAGTGACGGCCAACCAATCTACTTTCATTTCTGGTAGGCATCTACATGATAACTTCCTCTTGGTGAGGCAAGTTGCTAGGAAGATACATGCGAGGAAAGAAGCGGGAGTTTTTCTGAAGCTGGACATTTCTCGTGCGTTTGATTTTCTCGCTTGGCCGTTTCTGTTTGAGGTGATGAGAAGCAAAGGTTTTGGCCAAAAATGGTGTGACTGGATCGCTATTCTCCTCAGGATAGCTAGCACAAAAGTTATAGTGAATGGTGTGCCCGGGAAAAGTTTCATGCATGTAAAGGGGCTTAGGCAGGGCGACCCTGTCTCGCCCTTGTTGTTCTTCATCGCCATGGATGTGCTCTCCAAGATCATGATCAAAGCTGCAAGTATGGGAGTGATTTGTACCTTTACTGGCATTGCAGCTCATCAGTCAGTTTCGATCTATGCGAATGATGTGGCACTTTTTGTCAAACCTAAGGGGCCTGGTCTTTCATTCATCAGATCTGCTCTTAAGGTGTTTGGGGATGCTTCTGGGTTGCGGGTGAACTATCAAAAATCACTGGCAATCATGATAAATGGGAGTGATGCTGACAAGAGCCGCATGGAGTCATCACTCAACTATCGCTTGGGGAACTTCCCTTGCAAATATCTTGGTCTACAATTGGCGGTTAGACAACTTACTAGAGCGGAATGGCAGCCTATGTTGGATTAAGCGAAGAGTTGTGCCCCGGCTTGGCAGAGGGGTTTGCTGCATAGACCGGGAAGATTGGTGCTTGTGAAATCGGTGATTGCGGCTGAGGGAGTCCTGGATTAGGGGGTATCTGGACAGCCGGACTATATACTTTGGCCAGACTGTTGGACTATGAAGATACAAGATTGAAGACTTCGCCCCGTGTCCGGATGGGACTCTCCTTTGCGTGGAAGGCAAGCTTGGCGATTCGGATGTTAGATCTCCTTCTCTATAACTGACTCTGTGTAACCCTAGCCTCCTCCGGTGTCTATATAAACCGGAGGGTTTGGTCCGTAGGACAAGAACAATCAGAATCATAGGCTAGCTTCTAGGGTTTAGCCTCTACGATCTCGTGGTAGATAAACTCTTGTAATACTCATATCATCAAGATCAATCAAGCAGGAAGTAGGGTATTACCTCCATCGAGAGGGCTCGAACCTGGGTAAACATTGTGTCCCCAGCCTCCTGTTACCATTAGCCTTAGACGCACAGTTCAGGACCCCCTACCCGAGATCCGTCGGTTTTGACACCAACATTGGTACTTTCATTGAGAGTTCCTCTGTGTCGTCGCGACAAGGCTTGATGGCTCCTTCAATCATCAACAACAACACAGTCCAGGGTGAGACTTTTCTCCCTAGACAGATCTTCGTATTCGGCGGCTTTGCACTACGGGCCAATTCGCTTGGCCATCTGGAGCAGATCGATAGCTATGCCCCTGGCCATCAGGTTAGGTTTGGAAACTTAAACTACACAGCCGACATCCATGGAGACTTGATCTTCGACGGGTTCGAGCCCATATAAGGAGCGCCAAACGATCACGACGAGCATTACTTAGATCTGCCATCAGACAGTATTCGGGATATCGCACCTGCTGCAGCTCCGGACTTCAATCTGGAGCAGATCGTGCCACCCTAGGACGGGTGGATAGACCCCGCCACGGAGGCCGCACACTCAACGGTGTTGAGCCGAACACAGACTCCACCTCTAAGGAAATTTGTGTCACCGAACCCCCAGACTCGTCTCCGGCCTCAGGGTCCGAACCCCGCACGCCCGTGCCCATCGAATCTGATTGGGCACCGATCAAGGAGTTCACCGTCACGGATATCTTTCAGCACTCGCCCTTTGGTGATGTGCTAAACTCTTTAAGGTCTCTCTCTTTGTCAGAAGACTCTTGGCCGAACTATGTCCGGCTCGAGTGGGATACGGACGATGAAGAAATTCGCTGCCCACCCACCACCAACTTAATAGCCACTGTCGAGGACTTAACCGACGCGCTTGACTTCGACTCTGAAGACATCGACGGTATGGACGTCGATGCGGGAGATGACATAGAACCACCGCTCACGGGGCGCTGGACAGCCACCTCATCATACGATATATACATGGTGGACACACCCAAGGAGGAAAACGGCGACAAAATGGATGCAACGGAGGATAAACCCCCTGGGCAGAAACCAAAGCGACGGTGCAGGCACCACTCTAAGTCCAGCCACAGTAAAAATAGCGATAACAGCGCAAGAAAAATTGACACCCCGGTCGACTCCAAAGGCAACAACGACCATATGGACCCAGTGATGGAGCAGGATGAGCCAGGTCACGCCGAACATAGCCCAGAGCAGACGCCCGATCACGGCGATCTCGAGGGTAGAACTCATCAACCTGCCTCCGGAGAGGAGGATAGTCCGGACGACGATGCATTCATCATTCCGGAAAAATGTTTGGAACAAGAGAACCTCCACCGAAGGCTTATGGACACCGCGAGGAGCCTAAAGAAGTAGAAGCAAAGGCTTAAGGCCGCGCAGGATATGCTCAACCGCAGATGGAACAAAGTGCTAGACACTGAAGAAAAATATGGCGACGATCGCCACATAAAGAGCTACCCAAAGCGCAAGCTGCTGCTAGAATTCGACAACGAGGCCATAGAGCCCATTCTACCGAAGAATAATACGGCCGATCAGCCGGACCGACCATCTCGTGGCCGCGATATAGTGGCTACTGTTGCTGCACACAAGCCCGCACACGATTTACGTGAGCTCCTGGACAAAAAGGCTGGTGCGACCAGGTCCATCTATGGATCCAGAGGACGTGTTCCGGTGCAATATCATGGCCAACAAAATGATCATACTGATCGAATACCAGTTCGGAATCAACCCCGGACACAACAACCATCAACAACATGCCACGACATGTCCAGATACAGAGGGGCTGCGCACCCCCTGTGCTTCACCAACGAGGTGCTGGATCACGAATTTCCACAGGGATTCAAACCCATGAATATAGAGGCATACGACAGAACGACAGACCCTGAGGTCTGGATTGAGGATTTTATCCTTCATATCCACATGGCTCGGTGAGATGACCTCCACGCCATTAAATACCTGCCCCTCAAGTTGAAAGGACCAGCTCGGCATTGGTTGAAAAGCCTCCCCGAAAACTCAATTGGAAGTTGGGAGGAACTTGAGGATGCTTTCAGGGCCAATTTTCAAGGGACCTATGTTCGACCTCCGGATGCAGACGATTTAAGTCACATAATACAACAACCCGGAGAGTCAGCCCCTAAGCTTTGGAACAGATTTCTCACTAAGAAGAATCAAGTTGTTGATTGTCTGGATGCCGAAGCCCTAGCGGCCTTCAAGCACAGTATCCGGGACGAATGGCTCGCCAGACACCTCGGCCAAGAAAAGTCGAGGACAATGGCGGCCCTAACAAGCCTTATGACCCGCTTCTGCACGAGCAAGGACAACTGGTTGGCCCGTAGAGGCACCAGCAACCCGGGCACATCCGAAATTAGGGATGGCAACGGGAAGCCACGACACAATAAAAACAAGCATCAAAACAATGAAGAGAGCCCGGACAATACAGCGGTCAACGCCGGATTCAGGGGATCTCAACCCGGTCAACGGAAGAGGCCATTTAAAGGCAGCAAAGATGGACCGTCCGGCCTGAACAAAGTCCTGGACAGATTGTGTCAAATTCATGGCACCCCCGAAAAACCTGCGAACCACACTCACAGAGAATGATGGGTCTTCAAGCAGGCCGGCAAGCTAAACACTGAACACAAGGGAAGGGAGACACCAAGTGAAGACGAGGATGAGCCTCGCCAGCCGAACACTGGGGGACAGAAAAAATTCCCACCAGAAGTCAAAACAGTGAATATGATCTATGCGACTCACATACCGAAGAGAAGGCGCAAACGCGCACTCAGAGACATAAACGCTGTAGAGCCCGTCACCCCCAAATTCAACCCTTGGTCGGCTTGTCCAATCACTTTTGATCGCAGGGATCACCCGACTAGTATCCGGCACGGAGGATCGGCTGCCTTGGTACTCGACCCAATAATTGATAGATACCATCTCACTCGAGTCCTTATGGACGGCGGCAGTAGTCTTAATGTGATATATCAGGACACTGTCCGCAAGATGCGGATAGACCCATCAAGAATTAGCCAAAGTAACACTACCTTTAAAGGAGTAATACCAGGCGTTGGGGCCCACTGCACGGGCTCCCTCGTATTAGAGGTTACATTCGGTTCTCCCGACAACTTTAGAAGCGAAGAATTAATCTTTGACATCGCTCCCTTCCGAAGCGGCTATCACGCACTGCTCGGAAGAACGGCCTTCACTCACTTCAACGCAGTACCGCACTATGCCTACCTTAAACTCAAGATGCCCGGTCCACGTGGCGTCATTACAGTTAGCGGAAACACAAAGCGTTCCTTACGTGCGGAAGAATATGTGGCGGCTCTAGCAGCCGAACACTAAGCGACCTCTCCTACCAGAATACATGATGGGTCGTCAAGACCATGGACACGGTTAGACGAGCCCGGTGCACCACAAGTGGTAATAGCCCAGATAAACCTGAGCTGGGGTCCATAGATATACCCCCATAGGTGGTTCTAGGGGCTGCAAACATGTCACAAAGCCCATAGTTCGGCTTGACTTTATGAATATAACAATATATCGCATTTTCATTGTTCATTGAGAATAACCAACTTCTCGCACGATTACACTAGACTCTTTTACATGAGTTTTCCTTTTTCTTACAGATGACAATCGTGCTACACCCTTCCAGGATACGGCACAATAGAGACAAAGGCGCAGACGTGCAGCAGGGGCCCGCTCAAAGGTTTCTCTTTAGATTAAGCCCCTGTGTAAACCTTCTTTAATGTCTCTTGTTGCTTGACATCCCATGGGTATTTAATACACCCACGAGGGATATTGGTGTTGTTGGCATTTTGCCACGATAGATTAATGCACGTACCTGGAAATACAGGGTTCATAATCGAGGGCGTTACTCAACCCAGTATATGTTATAAAGTCTGAATACCTTTGGGAGTGTTCGGCGTCGCGAGTTTGGCCTTATATGCATCAGCTCCGAATCATGTCTTTGGTCAAATGTTGGGTTTGCCCGGCTCCTGGGTTTGCTGCCTTACGTTCCGTTTTATCGGCTAAGGTGGCCAAAGGAGAACTACTGCGATTGTGCCCTGGTTATTCCGGATGAGCACCTCGGCAGAGAAATCCAAAAACTGACTGTCATGATACAGCGAGAGACTGGTCAATCACTCGAGGACTTATCGGAATCTTTGGGATTCCTCCGCATTAACGAAGGACCATTTCCCGGTCATGTACATATGTGCACCGTATTCGGATGCACGTGGAAGTACCAGGGGCTATATAGTAGCCCCACCATCAAATTCCTATGGCTAAGTGAAAGTGTTAAAGCTATATAGTCCGGTTGCCTAGTTCGACATGCGATCACCTCCTTAATGGACAAAGACGTTGGATCAAGTGTGATTACACGCATTTTTCGCGAACACCCCCGCATTATATGTGTGGGGGCTAAAGCCAACGACTGCAAACTTTCAGGTTATATACATACATAAACGGCCGCACAGGAGGCACTACAATACTTTCGGGCAAAAGTATAAACACAACCTTTATAATTAAAACATCATTGTTTTACAATCAAAAGACTTGTCACTCGAACATGACACTCTTCAAGCACTGAGACTCTATTAAACTGGCACATTCTATGACTTGCTCAAAATAGTGCTCGGTCGGGTCCTGGCTTCCTGCCGGACTCTGGGTTGCAATACCGGTGGCCTCCATATCTGCCCAATATGTTTTCACACGGGCAAGAGCCATCCGCGCACCTTCTGTGCACGCCGACTTCTTTACAACATCGATACGCGACACAACGCCAAGGAATTGTTGCACCAAACCAAAACAACTGTCCGGCCTTGGTCCCTTCGGCCAAAGATGATCTATGACAGATCTCATTGCAAGACCGGACAACCTATGGAGCTCGGCCCAAGCGTCCATCCTTTCATTCAACAGCAGCGGACGCGTTGGAGCACTAAATTGCGACCAGAACAACCTTGCCACCTCATGATCTTTATGATCCTTGAAGAACTTGGTCGCATCAGGAGTACTTTTCGCCAGGTCCGCATACGCGTCTACAACACTCCATAACTGATCCAGAGGAGCGTACTTTGGATCTCCGAACTTCATTTGCAACAAATAGAAACTCCCAGCCGTGATATTTCTGGCTTGTCGAAGCTCCTCCCGCATAGCTCTGACTTTAGAGTGTGTCTCCTTGGCTGCATCCAATGCCTTCTTCAGGTCAGCCGCTTTTGCTTGGCTCTCCTTTTCAAGGAGCTTATATCGGCTAGCGGCATCTTTCAGTTCCACAGCCATCTTGGCTATTTTATCCTCGCTCCGGCAATGAGCAGCCTGTTCAGCTCTTAACTCCTCGGCCGCCTTCAGGGCAGCCACATTGCTTATCCTGGCTTGTTCCTTGGCTAAGGCAAGTTCCGCCCTTAGGGCCTCCGTGGCAGCAGCTCCATCTGCAGCCACAACATATTATAGATATTAGCATCATGCTCCTCTTGATATTTGCTGATAATCCAAAAGAAAACACATACCCTGTGACTCGTCGAGCCGCTTGTTCACAAGCGTGATGTCGGCATCCGCCACATCAAGTTGTCGCCTCAGTTCGGCGAATTCAGCAGTCCGATCAACTGCCGAACCCTAGCCATCTGCACATAATACAGTGTGATCATTACTAGGGAGTGTGATCCTCCGATTGCCGCCTAGGGCTGGCAACCAGAGTCTCAGGGGCTACTATCTATACGGAACACGCCTAGTGTGTGCGGTACAACCGAAAGATTACATATTTTGATGCGTACCTCAAAGCCCTTGAGCAGGCTCGTAAAAGCTTCATTCAACCCGCTTTTGGCGGATGGAATCTTCTCAAACACCGTACCCATGAAAGTACGGTGATCCTCTGAGCGAGCAGCTTGCTCCAGAAGACTCGTCAGTGTGTCCGGCTGAGTGCCGGACAGTCCCGGACTCTTCCTATTGCCCTCCTTGGGGGTCGAACACTCCAGGCTTCGGGTGGCCGAAGCGTTAACTTCTGGCCTTGATGGATCAGGAATCCTCCGTGACAACACCTCGGGGTCACCCGCTCCGTGGGGCGGGGAGGCAGGTGGAGTTTCACTCTCCATCATCTCCGGAAGAAGATCTCCCAAAGACGAACTCTGTTGAGAAGGGCTACAAGCCGGACAGCAAGAGATAGATCTTGGTTATTACTCTTGGAGGAAAAACAATATATATTTATTAAAATACTTTTAGTTAACTTACAGCTCGGTGGAGGGCTGGACCGTTTGCGGGTGTTGTGCGGCGAGGACGCCCTCTGGAGCACAGCCCCCTGGCGAAGTTTTCTTCCCTTGTTTAGGCACCTCCACTTCTAAGTCTTCGGAGGCGGCCCTTTTTTCCCGCGGGGGGAGGGAACTTGAGATTCACCTCCCCGATTATCCTCCTTCGTGGAGACGTTAATTCCCCCGGTTTGGATGTACAATGCATGAAGCCCGCTCTCGGCTTCTCTGCTCTTCCCTTCGTCCTTCCCCGAGGGCACTTGATAGGGTGCATGTTTAAGCATCCGGGTTAGTACCATATTCGGCAAGCCTTCAGGAAGAGGGGCCGGACACCTGATCCTCTCCGCCTTGCTGAGCCAATCCTGGCCACGGATAGTTTTCAGAATAATGTTGTCATAAATATGAACAGAGTGTTCGGTCGCAGAGTTACTTACTTGGGTATCTGGACGATTGCAGTTCAAACCCACATCCTCAGTGGTGTCCAGACACTTTATGCGTGATCCGAAGAATAACCTATACATCCCTTCGAGTGTCATGCTGAAGAAATGCTGAATTGTTCACGGTTCTTCTGGGTTGAACTCCCACATCCGGAGAGGTCGACGTTTGCACGGCAAGACCCGTCGAACTAGCATTACCTGAATTACTTTGATGAGGCTGATATCCCTCTCAAGAAGATCCCGAATGCGGCTCTGCAATGTCGGTACATCATTAGCAGGCCCCCAATCCAATCCCTCGTTGACCCATGACACCAGTTGAGGCGGAGGGCCTGAGCGGAAGGCAGGGGCGGCCACCCACCTTGTGCCTCGGGGAGCTATGATATAGAACAACCTCCGTTGCCATAAATCGGACACCTCTGGGAAGGAACCTTCTGGCCATGGATCATCGCTGCTTTTGCTTATTATAGCGCCTCCGCACTCCGCGTGTCGCCCATCGATCACCTTCGGCTTTACATTGAAGGTCTTGAGCCAGAGACCGAAGTGTGGGGTGACGTGGAGGAAGGCTTCGCACACAACGATACACGATGAGATGTGAAGGATGGAATACGGAGCAAGATCATGAAAATCTAGCCCGTAAAAGAACATGAGCCCTCTCACGAAGGGATCAAGACGAAAGTCTAAGCCTCGGAGGAAGTGGGAAACAAATACGACACTCTCGTTGGGTTCGGGAGTGGGGATGACCTGCCCTTGGGCAGGAAGCCTGTGCTGGATGTCGGTGGTCAGATACTTGGCCTCCCTGAGCTTCGCAATGTCCTCCTCTGTGATAGAGGAGTCCATCCACCAACCTTGACGGTTGGATCCGGACATGATTGAAGGTCCGAAGTGCTTAAGCCTGAGCTTTGGGTGTTGGAACTCGAGGTGGGGGAAGGAGAAAGCGTGGGAAGAAAGGGGCAGGCCTCGGTCCCTCTATAAAGGAGGTGAATATCAAGCGTCCTCAGCGTGACCGTTTGGGACTTGCCTAAAAACAAGGAGTCATACCAACAGGCGTAGTTGGGTTACCCACACCCATATTGAAGAGAATCCCGCGATAAGGGGGACACGATCTCCGCTTCGACAAGACGTGCCAATAAAACCGCCTTGCAATACGTGTAGTGGCAGGCTGGGAAAAACGGTTCATATTAAACCGGGCCGCAACATGAGGACACGCTGTGAAAAGTTGTCAGCAGATTAGATTTATAAAGTATCATGCTCTCTACGGTGGTTGTGGGAGTTATTTTGCAGAGCCGGACACGATCCTTGTGTTCAGAATCTACCTTGGAGTATTCGAAGATGGAACCCGCCTTGCAATGCCGAAGACAATCTGCGCGCTGGACTCATCATCATTGAAGCCTGGTTCAGGGGCTACTGAGGGAGTCCTGGATTAGGGGGTATCCGGACAGCCGGACTATATACTTTGGCCGGATTGTTGGACTATGAAGATACAAGATTGAAGACTCCGCCCCGTGTCCGGATGGGACTCTCCTTTGCGTGGAAGGCAAGCTTGGCGATTCGGATGTTAGATCTCCTTCTCTATAACCGACTCTGTGTAACCCTAGCCCCCTCCGGTGTCTGTATAAACCGGAGGGTTTGGTCCATAGGATAAGAACAATCAGAATCATAGGCTAGCTTCTAGGGTTTAGCCTCTATGATCTCGTGGTAGATAAACTCTTGTAATACTCATATCATCAAGATCAACCAAGCAGGAAGTAGGGTATTACCTCCATCGAGAGGGCTCGAACCTGGGTAAACATCGTGTCCCCAGCCTCCTGTTACCATTAGCCTTAGACGCATAGTTCGGGACCCCCTACCCGAGATCCGCCGGTTTCGACACCGACAGCGGCTAAGCCAATCCATCACTTCATGATCGAGGATGCTCCGCTTTGGGTGATCGAGGAAATTGAACAATCGATGCGTGGATTCTTTTGGGCTCAAAAGCAAGGCAAATGGGGGGCAATGCTTAGTTGCTTGGAATATGGTGTGCAAGCCTACTTGGCTTGGAGGGCTAGGTGTGCGTGATCTACGGCTCCATGGATTGGCGTTGAGTGTTCATTGGGAGTGGTTACGGCAGACGGATCCGGACAGGACGTGGCAACGATTACTGGTGGCTGTCGACCAAGAAGGTCGGGCGGTGTTTGATAGCCTTGTCCATATTGAGGCCGAAAAAGGAAACAAGGTGCTGTTCTGGAGGGATCGCTAGATCCATGGATTTTCTGTTGAAGACATCGCACCTTTCCTGCACGATCAAGTGGATACGCGTTCCGTGAACAAAAGGACGTTGCGGGAAGCTTTGGAGAATGGGAGGTGGTTGTTGGACTTGTGATGTCTACTATGCAACCTTCTTCTTGTAGACGTTGTTGGGCCTCCAAGTGCAGAGGTTTGTAGAATAGTAGCAAATTTCCCTCAAGTGGATGACCTAAGGTTTATCAATCCGTGGGAGGCGTAGGATGAAGATGGTCTCTCTCAAGCAACCCTGCAACCAAATAACAAAGAGTCTCTTGTGTCCCCAACACACCCAATACAATGGTAAATCGTATAGGTGCACTAGTTCGGCAAAGAGATGGTGATACAAGTGCAATATGGATAGTAGATAAGGGTATTTGTAATCTGAAATTATAAAAACAGCAAGGTATAAAGCAATAAAAGTGAGTGTAAACGGTATTGCAATGCTAGGAAACAAGGCCTAAGGTTCATACTTTCACTAGTGCACGTTGTCTCAACAATAATAACATAACTGGATCATATAACTATCCCTCAACATGCAACAAAGAGTCACTCCAAAGTCACTAATAGCGGAGAACAAACGAAGAGATTATGGTAGGGTACGAAACCACCTCGAAGTTATCCTTTTTGATCTATCTATTCAAGAGTCCGTAGTAAAATAATATGAAGCTATTCTTTCCGTTCAATCTATCATAGAGTTCATACTAGAATAACATCTTAAGACAAAAATCAACCAAAACCCTAATGTCACCTAGATACTCCATTTTCACCTCAAGTATCCGTGGGCATGATTATACGATATGCATCACACTATCTCAGATTCATCTATTCAACCAACACAAAGTACTTCAAAGAGTGCCCCAAAGTTTCTACCGGAGAGTCAAGACAAAAACGTGTGCCAACCCCTATGCATAGGTTCATGGGCGCAACCCGCAAGTTGATCACCAAAACATACATCAAGTGGATCACGTGATATCCCATTGTTACCACAGATAAGCACGGCAAGACATACATCAAGTGTTCTCAAATCCTTAAAGACTCAATTCGATAAGATAACTTCAAAGGGAAAACTCAATCCATTACAAGAGAGTAGAGGGGGGAGAAACATCATAAGATCCAACTATAATAGCAAAGCTCGCGATACATCAAGATCGTGCCATATCAAGAACACGAGAGAGAGAGAGATCAAACACATAGCTACTGGTACATACCCTCAGCCTCGAGGGTGAACTACTCCCTCCTCGTCATGGAGATCGCCGGGATGATGAAGATGGCCACCGATGAGGGATCCTCCCCTCCTGCAGGTGCCGAAACAGGGTCCCGATTGACTTTTGGTGGCTACAGAGGCTTGAGGCAGCGGAACTCCTGATGTTTTTAGGGTATATGGGAATATATAGGTGAAAGAAGTCGGTCGGGGGACGCTCGAGGGGCCCACGAGATAGGGGGCGCGCCCAGTAGGGGCGGAGGGGGCGCCCCCCACCCTCGTGGCTTCCTTGAAGCTTCTATGACGTGAACTCCAAGTCTCGTGGATCATGTTTGTTCCAAAAATCACACTCCCGAAGGTTTCATTCCGTTTGGACTCCATTTCATATTCCTTTTCTACGAAACACTGAAATAGGCAAGAAAACAACAATATGGGCTGGACCTTCGGTTAATAGGTTAGTCCCAAAAGTAATATAAAAGTGTATAATAAAGCCCATAAACACTCAAAATAGATAATATAATAGCATGAATGCTTCATAAATTATAGATACGTTGGAGACGTATTAGCATCCCCAAGCTTAATTCCTGCTCGTCCTCGAGTAGGTAAATGATAAAAGAAAGAATTTATGAAGTGTGAATGCTAGCAGGTGCACAAATTTGATCAATGATAATTTCAATCACCTCTTCTAGCATTATTATAAGTCATAATAGTAGCTCATCTCATAAAACTTTTCATGATCAAGTAACAAGCTATTCACATGTTAAAGCATAGACCATAAACTTTCTTGAAAACTAGCAAACTTCATTCTTAGTCATCAAACAATTGCAATCCATCTTATTTTCAGGAAGGGTCTATGTCAGAGCTTTGATTTAGCAAACTCCACATACTCAACTATCATATAGTCTTCTACAATTTCTAACACTCACGCAATACTTATGGTTATGGAGTTTTAATCGGACAATGAGAAAGATAGGGGCTTATAGTGTTGCCTCCCAACGTATTCACCTTTGGGTGATGCCAACAATAATAGTTCATGCTAACTTACATCCATTTGGATATATATATTAGGATCTTCCCAACACGAGGTGCTTGCCAAAGGATAAAATGAAAAAGGGAAAGGTGAAGATCACCTTGACTCTTGCATAAAAGTAAAAGATAGGCCCTTCGCAGAGGGAAGCAGGGATTTGCAGAGGTGCCAGAGCTCGATTTTAAAATAGAGATAAATAATTTTGAGAGGTATGGTCTCATTGTCAACATAATAACCAAGAGTTCCCAATATCTTCCATACTACATACATTATAGGCGGTTCCCAAACAAAATGGTAAAGATTTTACTCCCCCTCCACCAACAATCACACACCACGGCCATCCGAAACAACGGGGTATCGTCCATACCAAAAACAGTCCTGGGGGAGTTTTGTTTGCAATTATTTTTGGTTTGATTCTGATCTTTTTGATCATGGGACTAGGCATCCCGGTTACCAGCCATTTTTCTCATGAATGATGAGCGGAGTCCACTCATCTTGAGAATAACCCACCTAGCATGGAAGATACTGACAGCCCCTAGTCGCTACATGAGCGATTCAGGCATACAAAACAAATTATTATTTGAAGGTTTAGAGTTTGGCATATGCAAATTTACTTGGAACGGCAGGTAAATACCGCATATAGATAGGTATGGTGGACACTCATGGCAAAAACTGGGTTTAAGGATATTTGGAAGCACAAGTAGTATCTCTACTTGGTGCAAGGAATTTTGGCTAGCATGAGGGGGAAAGGCAAGCTCAACATGTTTGAATGATCCATGACAATATACTTTGGGACAATTGCATTTTTACCCCTAGTTGGTTCCTACCCACGGGTTTTGCCCTTACTTTTCAAGCTTGCTCAGTTTTGCCCTTACTTTTTCCATCGAGGTCCCTCGAATGCCCTTTGACCGTTTGACCAAAACTTTGAAAATTCATAACTAATTCATACGAACTCAGAAAAATGCAAATAAGATATCAAAATGTTCAAATAAACATTACCTTTATGGGCATATCATTTGCATTCAGGACAAAAGCATCATATAAACTACCCGAGGTAATTAATGATTAACATTATTAAAAATAAATAGGTATAAACAATATTTTTTTTCATGAATAAAAATTACATGCCAATGTAGGTGATGTTTTCTGAACATCCTGATAACTTATTGCATTTTTCTGAGTTTGTATCAACTTGTTATAAATGTTCTAACAACTTTGACCATTATGTGGAAACTTCATAAGAAGTTGATACGAACTCAAGAAAATGCAAATAAGGTATCATGATGTTCATAAAACATCACCTACATTTGCATATAATTTTTATTCACAAAAAAATGTTTTTTATACCTACTTATTTTTAATAATGTTAATAACATTAATTACCTCGGGTAATTTAAACGATGCTTTTGTCCTGAATGCAAATGATATGCCCATAAAGGTAATGTTTATATGAACATTTTGATATCTTATTTGCATTTTTCTGAGTTCATATGAATCAGTTATGAATTTTCAAAGTTTTGGTCAAACGGTCAAAGGGCATTCGAGGGACCTCAATGGAAAAAGTAAGGGCAAAACTGAGCAAGCTCGAAAAGTAAGGGCAAAACCCGTGGGTAGGAACCAACTAGGGGTAAAAATGCAATTGTCCCTAATACTTTAACTGAGATGTGAGAAAACATAACCCATTACGTTGTCTTCCTTGTCCAACATCAACTCTTTAGCATGTCATACCTAATGAGTGCTCACAATTACAAAAGATGTCCATGATAATAAATTTATATGTGAAATCTCTCTTTCTTCAATATTCTTCCATGAATTGTTCAAATGACCAATACAATGCTTGCTAACCTTCAATAAATCTACAACCTCTATTTCTTATATGTGAAGTCATCACTCCCCATGGGATAAGCATATGAAACATATATAATTTCAGATTTATGACATTCAACTCATTCAACCATTTACTTCATAGGATATAAGTGAAGCACAAAAGTAAATGACAAACTACTCCAAAAAGATATAAGTGAAGATTAATGAGTAGTTAAATAATTATGTAGCTATATGAATACTCTCTCTCATTTAAGAATTTCAGATCTTGGTATTTTATTTAAACAGAAATCAAAACAAAACAAAATGACATTTCAAGGATAGCACAACTCATGTGAAGAAGCAAAAACTTAGGTTCAACCGATACTAACCGATAATTGTTGAAGAAGAAAGGTGGGATGCCTACCGGGGCATCTCCAAGCTTAGATGCTTGAGACTTCTTGGAATATTATCTTGGGGTGCCTTGGGAATCCCTAAGCTTTAAATTTTGTGTCTCATTAATTCCTCTCATATCACGGTTTTCCTAAATCTCAAAAACCTCATCCACACAAAACTCAACAAGAACTCGTGAGATAAGTTAGTATAAACCAATGCAAAAACCTTATCATTCTCTACTGTAATAAATTACTAAAATTATTATTCAATATTGTATAGTAAATGCCTCTGCATATTTAATACTCCTATCTTCTAATAGAATCATTAAACAAGCAAACATATGCAAACAATGCAAACATAACAGCAATCTGCCAAAACAGTATAGTCTGTAAAGAATGCAAGATTCATCATACTTCCCTAACTCCAAAAATCATGAGAAAAATACTACACTATAGAATATTCATCAGATCTCAATATTCAAAAAGTTTCGATAAATTATCATATTTTGACTTTTCTAGGGAATTTTTGCAACAGCGGTAAACTTTCTGTTTTCAAACAGCAATATGTATACTTACAAAATAAGCATGGTAACGGCTATGCTTGACATTTTTATTGAAAATTTAGATGAAAAACATTATTCTAAATAAAATCAAGCAAATACTAACAAAATAAAATGATTCTCCAAGCAAAACACATATCATGTGGCGAATAAAAATATAGCTCCAAGTAAAGTTATCGATGAACGAAGACGAAAGAGGGGATGCCATCCGGGGCATCCCCAAGCTTAGGCTCTTGGTTGTCCTTGAATATTGCCTTGGGGTGCCTTGGTAATATCCAATCTTAGGCTCTTGCCACTCCTTATTCGATAGTCCATTGAATCTTTACCCAAACTTGAAAACTTCAACCACACAAAACTTAACAGAAAATCTCATAAGCTCCGTTAGTACAAGAAGACAAACCACCACTTTAAGGTACTGTAGTGAAATCATTCTTTATTTATATTTGTTTTAAACCTACTGTATTCCAAATTCTTTATGGTTCATACCCTCCGATATTACACATAGATTCATTAAAATAAGCAAACAACACATAGAAAACAGAATCTGTCAAAAACAGAACAGTCTGTAGTAATCTGTATCATTAGAATAATTCAGTAACTCCAAAAATTCCGAAATAAATTGGTGGACCTTAGGAATTTTTCTATTAATCATCTGCAAAAATAATCAACCTAAAAGCACTCTCCAGTAAGAAATGACAGCTAATCTCGTGAGCGCTAAAGTTTCTGTTTTTTACAGCAAGATCATATAGACTTCACCCAAGTCTTCCCAAAGGTTCTACTTGGCACAAACACTAATTAAAGGATAAAACCACATCTAACCATAGGCTAGATGAATTATTTATTACTAAACAGGAGCAAAAATCAAAGAACAAAAATAAATTTGGGTTGCCTCCCAACAAGCGCTATCGTTTAACGCCCCTAGCTAGGCATGATGATTTCAATGATGCTCACATAAAAGATAAGAATTGAAACATAAAGAGAGCATCATGAAGAATATCACTAGCATATTTAAGTCTAACCCACTTCCTATGTATAGGTATTTTGTGAGCAAACAACTTATGGGAACAATAATCAACTAGCATAGGAAGGCAAAACAAGCATAGCTTCAAGATTTTCAACACATAGAGAGGAAACTTGATATTATTGCAATTCCTACAAGCATATGTTCCTATCTCATAATAATTTTCAGTAGCATCATTAATGAGTTCAACCATATAACTAGCACCTAAAGTATTCTTTTCATGATCTACTTGCATAGAAAATTTACTACTCTCCACATAAGCAAATTTCTTCTTATTTGGAATAGTGGGAGTATCATAAGAGACTCGAATACTGAAAATTGTTTCCACATTAAAAGAGTAATGTTCAGAAAAAGGGTAATCATAATCATGACAAGTTTTATAAATATAATCATCACTACTTTTTATAGCATAAGTTTCATCACAATAATCATCATAAGTAGCAACTTTGTTCTCATCATAATCGATTGAAACCTCTTCCAAGATAGTGGAATCATCACTAAATAAAGTTGACACTCTTCCAAATCCACTTTAATATTCATTACAATAAGATTCAACGTCCACCAAAATAGTGGGATCATTACTTCCTAAAGTTGACACTCTTCCAAACCCACTTTCATCAATATAATCATCATAGGTAAGAGGCATGCTATCATCATAACAACTTTGCATATCAAAACTTGGGAGGCTAAAAATATCATCTTCATTAAACGTAGCATCCCCAAGCTTGGGACAAACATTAATTTCAGCAAATATATTCTCAAATATTTCATCCTCATCAAACATAGCTTCCCCAATCTTGGGCCTTTTCATATCATAAGCATAATCACTCTCATCATTAATAGTATGGATAGCACCAATAGTATAGCAATTATCATCATCACAATGAGTAGTAGGAGCAACATCATTTGGGAGGGATACCTTTTTACCTTTGCTTCTCCGTTATTTTCTTTTTCTTCCTCACATCATGTGTGGGTTCAACCCTCTTCTTTGAGCTCCTTATTGATGAGATTGGTTGAATAGAAGGCTCCTCTTCGATACCTGATTCATCATAAGAAATAATAGGAGGATAATGGGAAGTCTCTTCCATTTGCTTTCTTTTCTTTAGGTAATTGGCAATATAAGGATTTTAAATGCAATTCACCGCACAATACAAATAAATTTCCTCTAGATCAAAATCAATAAGTTTATAACGGGCAAATTATGGAAGGTGCTTAATTAAACGTTTCATTTCTTCATAACCCATAAGCAAACTAAGTTCATTATAATGTGCAAGGGAGATCAAATCATCACAATTCTTGGACACGATTCGATCATGAAACAATTTGCATCGGAGATGTAAATGACCACTTTCATTGCAAAGTTCACAAGTACGGTAAAGGAAATATAAATTTTCAGCACTCACCCTTAGCCTTTCTTGCAACAATTTAGTTTCTACATGCTTATGCCTCTTGCAATATCTATCTTCTATATTTGGTGTATCTATGCAAACCCAATGCTCTCCACAAAAATCGACATGCTTATAAGAGACATTTTTATCATAACTAGTGCAATCATCATTAGTACTATGGGTATTCAAGGAGTTCATACTAACAACATTGCAATCATGCTCATCATTCAAAGATTTAGTGCAAAACATTTTATAGATTTCTTCTTCTAGCACTTGAACACAATTTTCCTTTCCATCATTCTTACGAAAGATATTAAAAAGATGAAGCGTATGAGACAAACTCAATTCCATTTTTGTAGTTTTCTTTTATAGACTAAACTAGTGATAAAACAAGAAACAAAAAGATTTGATTGCAAGATCTAAAGACATACCTTCAAGCACTCACCTCCCCGGCAACGGCGCCAGAAAAGAGCTTGATGTCTACTACGCAACCTTCTTCTTGTAGACGTTGTTGGGCCTCCAAGTGCAGAGGTTTGTAGAATAGTAGCAAATTTCCCTCAAGTGGATGACCTAAGGTTTATCAATCCGTGGGAGGCGTAGGATGAAGATAGTCTCTCTCAAGCAACCCTGCAACCAAATAACAAAGAGTCTCTTGTGTTCCCAACACACCCAATACAATGGTAAATCGTATAGGTGCACTAGTTCGGCAAAGAGATGGTGATACAAGTGCAATATGGATAGTAGATAAGGGTATTTGTAATCTGAAATTATAAAAACAGCAAGGTATAAAGCAATAAAAGTGAGCGTAAATGGTATTGCAATGCTAGGAAACAAGGCCTAAGGTTCGTACTTTCACTAGTGCAAGTTCTCTCAACAATAATAACATAACTGGATCATATAACTATCCCTCAACATGCAACAAAGAGTCACTCCAAAGTCACTAATAGCGGAGAACAAACGAAGAGATTATGGTAGGGTACGAAACCACCTCAAAGTTATCCTTTTTGATCTATCTATTCAAGAGTCCGTAGTAAAATAACATGAAGCTTTTCTTTCCGTTCAATCTATCATAGAATTCGTACTAGAATAACACCTTAGGACACAAAACAACCAAAACCCTAATGTCACCTAGATACTCCATTGTCACCTCAAGTATCCGTGGGCATGATTATACGATATGCATCACACAATCTCAGATTCATCTATTCAACCAACACAAAGTACTACAAAGAGTGCCCCAAAGTTTCGACTGGAGAGTCAAGACGAAAACGTGTGCCAACCCCTATGCATAGGTTCATGGGCGGAACCCGCAAGTTGATCACCAAAACATACATCAAGTGGATCACGTGATATCCCATTGTCACCACAAATAAGAACGACAGACATACATCAAGTGTTCTCAAATCCTTAAAGACTCAATTCAATAAGATAACTTCAAAGGGAAAACTCAATCCATTACAAGAGAGTAGAGGGGGGAGAAACATCATAAGATCCAACTATAATGGCAAAGCTCGCGATACATCAAGATCGTGCCAAATCAAGAACACGAGAGAGAGATCAAACACATAGCTACTGGTATATACCCTCAGCCTCGAGGGTGAACTACTCCCTCCTCGTCATGGAGATCACCGGGATGATGAAGATGGCCACCGGTGAGGGATCCCCCCCCCCTCCGGCAGGGTGCCAGAACAGGGTCCCGATTGACTTTTGGTGGCTACAGAGGCTTGTGGCGGCGGAACTCCCGATCTATCTTCTCCTCCGATGTTTTTAGGGTATATGGGAATATATAGGTGAAAGAAGTCGGTCGTGGGACGCTCGAGGGGCCCACGAGACAGGGGGCGCGCCCAGTAGGGGGGGCGCCCCCCACCCTCGTGGCTTCCTCGAAGCTTCTCCGACATGAACTCCAAGTCTCCTGGATCATGTTTGTTCCAAAAATCATGCTCCCGAAGGTTTCATTCCGTTTGGACTCCATTTGATATTCCTTTTCTTTGAAACACTAAAATAGGCAAGAAAACAGCAATATGGGCTGGGCCTCCGGTTAATAGGTTAGTCCCAAAAGTAATACAAAAGTGTATAATAAAGCCCATAAACATTCAAAATAGATAATACAATAGCATGAATGCTTCATAAATTATAGATACATTGGAGACGTATCAACTTGCACGGCGAGCTGAACTTCGGAGGCCACCTCCAGCTCTTGCACCTTAATTTGGCAATTAGCACGGTCGCTCGGGACCCCCACAACGAGGATTCTTTCACTTGGTCGGCAGACCCTTCCGGTGTATACTCTGCCCGGTCTACATATCACAGATTGTGTCTCGGTACGGAGAGGGTGTCATATGCCTCATGCATTTGGAAAAGCTGGGCCATTCTCAAGTGCAAGTTATTTGCCTGGTTGGCGGTGCAACATCGGATTTGGATGTCGGATAGGAGAGCGAGGCATGGTCTTCAGGATCACCCGTCGGCTTGCTACACTTGTCTTCAAGAGGAGGATAACACAGAACACATTTTGGTGCAGTGCGTGTATGCTAGGGAAGTGTGGCACAACATCCTGTCCGCTACGGGCCTGCAGTGCCGTTGTCCGGAGGCTCATGATCTATTGTTGGATTGGTGGTTGGAGGGTCGGCAGATCTTCAGGGCCGGCTGGAAGCGTGGCTTTGACACCCTAGTCATCGTTACCATCTGGGCCCTCTAGAAGCAACGAAATGGCAGAGTTTTCAATAGGAGGAATCAACAACTGCAGGCGCCTGACTTGGCAAATGTGATTTTGGCTGAGTTGAGGGATTGGAAGGTAGCAGGATTAGGCGGAGGAGGGTTTAGCATGTTTTGTGAGAATGTAGGTGTAGGCTAATGTGTGGGGTGAGTTGGGTGTGTGCCTTAGATGGAGGTCTGTTCCTTCCTAAGGTCTCTTGTACTCTCTCCGTTTCAAAATTCTTGTTTTAGATTTGTCTATATATGAATGTATCTAACACTAAATAGACAAATTTAAGATAAGAATTTTAGAACGGAAGGAGTACTAACTTTTTCTCCCTTATATAAAGATAAGGTACGCTTTTGATGCACTCTTAACAAAAAATCGTAAGACGTATGCGCCGGCCGGCACGTGCTCGCGCGTCCAAGCCTGTGTCCACCACCTTCGGTGCAGCCGGAGTCCACATTTTTCTGAGGCGGCCGGCAAGGGCAAGCAAGCGACGCGCCCCCATGCGGGCCGGAGTGGACGACGCAAACAGTGCGCTCCGGCTCGATCTGGACCTGGACGCCGACGTACGTACGTGTCTCCTACCTCCTACGCAAACACAGATAGTAGATGCAGACCAAGGATAGGATGCTGCAAGGCGCGTGAGGCCTCTTGCTACCGAGCGAGCGAGCTAGCTAACGCTGCAGACTCGGCTGGAGTATCTTGCTTTCAATTTTGCGTGGAGCGATTTCAGTGTCAGTGTGTGGGCTGGTAACCGTCGGCTTCCGCTTCCTCCCTCCCTCGAGCCTACACGGGGACGGCGGAGTGATAAGGGTACCTCATCCTGGGGATGCATGTGAGGGTCAGTACCTCGCTCTATCTTATGACTCACTCGACGACCCATCTTTTCCTTCCCGAGCTATCAAAGGGTCTTTGTCGTGGCTCATGTGCACTGTGTCGTGTGCCTGGGTTGTTTTCGATCTTAGGGGCATTGGATACGGTTTCCAGCTCTATGCGTGCGTCCATGGATGATATGCAGGATTTCTATTCTGAAATCAAGTAATTTGACCGCTCCCACCAACCCGGTCGTGCGGTGATATTTTATCCTGAAATCTAAAAAGTGCAGCGGCCGGCTCTTGTCCGCACTTCATGCTGGCTCCGTCACTTATCGAATGCATGCAGGGGCATGTTTTGTCTTGTAGTGCATGTGATTGGTGGCATTAAATGCAATCAGACTTATCACATGTGAATAGAAAAAAGAGTTCCATGTGTATTTATTTCGGATTTTCAATTTTTAAAAAAGTCATATCTTTCAGACCACACATCGAATTTCAGATCCGTCTTCATCGTTGAATTCCTCGTGACGAGATCTTTAAAACTAGATCCCGCATGGGCATGTTTCAACGAATTTTTTTCGATGCCAACTTTCGTGCTATGTTATGCAAGTGTAGTATGTGCAACTTTAGTACTGCATCGTGTAACTTTTTTCAAAACCAATTTTTGGATCTGCATGATTCAACTTTCATGAGGTTGCAATGTAGCAACCATGACAACTTTGATGTGCAACTAGTCTACTATCCCGACCAACTACCAAGTAGTCGTTGTGCAACCCTCCTTCCTACTCGTGGATGCGTAGTTTTTCACTGTCGGCACACCCTACTCCCACCTCCCCTGCAAGCGATTTGTGCAACTTAGTCTATTGTACAAGCCAACTGCCTATTAGTCAATGTGCAACTCCTTCCCCTTCCTATTTGTGGACATGTATTTTCAATTGGCGGAGGTAACAAACAGAGTTGCACATACTCTGCTAGGTAGTTGGCCAGAGCAACATACGAAGTTGCATATCTCACAAGCAAGGACACATGAATGGTAAAAAATTGACATTCATGAGGGTTGTGAAAAGTTACATATAGACAAAGTACGAAAGTTGTGAATCTCACTAGCAGGGGTGGTTTGGACCGTGTGCTAGCAGGGAAACTACACATCCATGGGGGTATAGGAGAAAGTTGCAAATCACTGTTAGACAGTTGACCGTGGCAGTATCCGAAGTTGCACAACCACTACTAGAAAATTGGCGAATGCAGTAAATAGTGAAAGCACATCCACGGGCAAACGAAAAGTTGCACGTTAATTACTAGGCAGTTGGCCTAAGCAACGAACGAAATTGCTCATCTCACTGGAAGGGGTAGTTTAAGGGGGTGGAGGTGATATCAATTAAAACTGCACATCCACGGGGTAGGCGGAAAGTTGCACATCCACGGTCAGCTAGTTGCACATCGACTAATAGACAGTTGCACAAAACGAGGTACTAAATTGCACCAAAAAAATTCATCGAAACATACCCATGCGGGATCTAGTTTCGAAGAGCATGTCGTAAGGGTTCCAATGGTGAAAGCGGATCTTAATTTCTGGTTCAAAAGTTATGACTTTTAAAATGAAAAAGAACTCTAAATTAATGTGTTCACACTTGGGTGCTTTCCAATCCGTAATTAAAAACACGTTGCATGTCCTTTCTACCTTTTTTACGATGAGAAAGAATCTTTCCGAGCGCTAGCGAGCGCCCTGCCACTCGCTAGACGCGTCCATATTTTATATCCCTCGTTAGCCCCACTCATCACCTGCAAGCACTCAGACTTAAACAGGAGGATAATTTTCCATACAGTTTGATCTACAATACTCAGACCATGAATGAGGATGTGCATAATTACCTAGGGGCGTCTCCAATGGTGACCCGCAAATTTTCTCCCGCATTCGTCCGTGAACGCGCATGCAGGAGGCCTCCATCCAACGCTAGCCGCATGCATTTTGACAACAGTTCGAACCAACCGGATGAAATTCAATCAAGTACGGGCAGATTTCATATAAACATGGTGGGTTTCATGTAAACACGTCCGAATTTCATATAAACATGACGGATTTCATTAAATTTACATCAAATCGGTGCTAGTATGGCTTTGGAGGTATAATTAATACCTAATCTAAATGGTCGTCGACCCCCGTTCCTCGTGTCTGGCCATGAGCCCCAAGAACTAAAGCCTTACCGTCTTTAGTTCCGCCTCGGCGGTCTGCAGCTCCGCCTCCGTAACCTACGCCTCCGGCGGCCCGGGAAGTAAAGCTGTCCACCTCCACATCACCGACAAGCAACTAATCATGAGGGGTGGAGCGGTGGTCTTTCTGAGACACGAGCAATGGCGACCTACCGTGCACTGCTCTTTCTCGATGCCGACGGCGCCCACAGATGTGCCGGCTCCGTGGTCGTCGCGGCGAGGTGTGGACTCAGCGATGTCCTCCTCCTTCTCGTCGGTCTCGCCGAACAACCCCTCGCCCGCGTCGTCGCTCTCCTTGTATGTGGCCGTCACCTTCACCACCCGCTGACGGTATTGCCAGCGGGCGAGGAGGGTCTCGTGGGCGGAGCGATAGGACTTGAGCAGCGCCTCCTACTCCGCCAGGTCTGCACCCCGCGCATCAGCCCTGCGGCGGGGAGCTGCTCATCCGCCTACACGTGCTCCTGCAGGAGGTGGCTATTGTAGGCGGCGTCGATCTGCACCTCCCAAAACTGCTCCTCCTGCTCCTCCCGCACCATGTCCATGTAATAGGCACGGGCCTCGCCGATTGTCATGCTGCAATGCACCGACAAGGGTGGCGTGGAGGAGGATTGTAAGTGCATCTAGTGCCACC
The DNA here is from genome assembly GCF_018294505.1 of Triticum aestivum. Taxonomy (NCBI): domain Eukaryota; kingdom Viridiplantae; phylum Streptophyta; class Magnoliopsida; order Poales; family Poaceae; genus Triticum; species Triticum aestivum. The sequence continues at coordinate 709,205,311 of NC_057801.1, forward strand.
TCTAGTTGGTTTTGGAGTATTGACTATAAATTTTTGTTAAGGGACTAATGTGTTTGTGAGATTCACAGGAGAACATAGGTAGAAATCCATATTGATTCGGTTTACCCATTGAAGATGACCCCTAAAAATGTATGAAGACATTCAAGACAATAGTGGTTCGCGAGGACATTCGTGTCGAAGATAATGACACGTGAAGACATTCGCTTGAAGACAATGAAGCGCGAAGACATAGTTTTTTCGTTGTTTCATTTTCTTCTTTCCTGAGTCATAGGAACCACCGAACTGTTAAGTGGAGTTGAGGTAAACAAAGTCAAAAAACTGATGTGATGCTCAACCTAAAATCCTATGTCTTGAAGTGAAGACAAATGAGAGGAAAACTTATCCTGAATCGGATGAGTCAGCTTTACTTAACCCAAGTCAAGTTGTCGCGTGTGTTTGCAATCTGGCCGTTGGACACGTATCGGTTGTCCATTGACCCAGGGTCATTTCATACATATCATGTCGGGTTGACCTGGCTATAAATAGTTGTCCACCTTCACCATAAGTTGGTGGCTGCTCCGAGTTAAGAGTACGGTTTTTGTCGTTTGAGAGCAACCCACCTATGATGCCTTTGAGAGAATCCTTGCGAGGACAAAACCCAAAACACTCAGAGCCCAAAGTGTATTGAGCATCACTGAAGCCTTTCTATTCCGCGTGAACCGAAGACTGATACCTCTCCAACGTATCTATAATTTTTGATTGTTCCATGCTATTATATTACCTGTTTTCGATGTTAATGGGCTTTACTTTACACTTTTATATCATTTTTGGGACTAACCTACTAACCGGAGGCCCAGCCCAAATTGCTGTTTTTTTCCTATTTCAGTATATCGAAGGAAAGGAATATTAAACGGAATGAAACCTTCGGGAACGATCTTTTTGGAACAAACGCAATTCAGGAGATTTGGAGTGGACGTCAAGAAGCAGCCGAGGCGGCCATGAGGGTGGCTGGCGCGCCCCCCTTCCTCGTGGGCCCCTTGTGGCTCCCCCGACCGACTTCCTTCGCCTATATATATCTACGTACCCCGAAAACATCCAGGAGCACCGCGAGAAATTATTTCCACCGTCGCAACCTTCTGTATCGCGAGATCCCATCTTGGAGCCTTCGCAGGCGCTCCGCCGGAGGGGGAATCGACCACGGAGGGCCTCTCCATCACCACCAAGGCCTCTCCGCTGAGTTCTGAGTAGTTTACCACAGACCTTCGGGTCCATAGTTATTAGCTAGATGGCTTCTTCTCTCTCTTTAATCTCAATACAATGTTCTCCTTCCTCTTCTTGGAGATCTGTTCGATGCAACCCTTTTTGTGATGTGTTTGTCGAGATCCGATGAATTGTGGGTTTATGATCAAGTTTATCTAGGAGAAATATTTGAATCTCCTCTGAATTCTTTTATGTATGATTGGTTAGCTTTGCAAGTCTCTTCGAATTATCAGTTTGGTTTGGCCTACTAGATTGATGTTTCTTGCCATGGGAGAAGTGCTTAGCTTTGGGTTCAATCTTGCGGTGTCCTTTCCCAATGACAGTAGGGGCAGCAAGGCACGTATTGTATTGTTGCCATTGATGAGGACATCAATACCATTATTACACCCATAGCCCCTGCTGCTATACATACTGGACCAATTACAAGAGCTCGCACACGCCAACTAAATTACCAGGTACTTTCGTTTCTTGGTAATGATTCTAATGTTCATGAGAATATGATGCTGCCTAAATTGGATACATTTGTTTTGCTTACAAATGAAGGGCCTAGCTTGGAGAAGGATGAACATTGGAGCAAGAACAAGCATGGAGATGATGGCATGCACAAGGGGAACAAGAACAGAGTTACAAGTGATGATTTCAGGTCTTTGAAGCCACCATAACGAGTGCATGAAGCCTTGGACGAAATATACAAGATGTCCCTTCATAAATTTCGTCCAGAGGCTATTATAGGTGTTGCATCACCTTTTTATTGGGCCAGGCCCATGTAATTTCGAAATACATAAGTATAGGCTATTTTTAGAGTCCGTATGTGTGGGAAACAAGAGATAGGGTTGATTTCGGACCCCTTCACCAAGGGCCACGAAATTCCCCCTCTCTTCCTCCATATATACAGCCCTTAGGGCACCGTTTAGACTTTGGGTTTTGTTTAGATTAAAGTTCGCCATAGCTGCAACTTCGCGTACTTCGTTTGTGTTCAACGACCAGACAAAGGCGTCACAGAACCCCACCTTGATCAATAAAGCTTTCATCTTATATTCGCAATATCCAGATTGCAATCTTAGTTTCTTGCTTGTTCTTCGTTTGCTCGCAGGAAACAGACCCTCGTGGTCAGGTTGATCGTGCTCCGGCGTGGTCAATAACCTCTCGGAGTTCGTTTAGCGATTGCTAAGGCGCGACGTCCTCGCACGTTCGTAGTCGGATCGTCAAAGTCGACTTCCACCAAAGCGATATCCATCATCTCATCGAAAGACGGGACACCTTTGCCTCTATCAAGTGGTATCAGATTTCCAGGTTGCTCGGTGAGATTTTACAGTTTTTCGTAGTTTAGATCGAGTCTGTTCTTCATACCTACAGTCCACGAAAAAGCCACAAAAAAAATTAGGGTTAGTTCATCATATCCGAACCAATCTGAGCCTTTGCATAATCTTTTTAGGGTTTTGCTTTGTTGAATTTGCGGTTGCATCATCGTGTCTAGTTGCTGGTCTTAGAGTCTAGTCTTTTAGAGTTTCGAGTTCTGGTCATAAGTTGTCACGCCGCCGCCGCACCATCATCATCGCCCCTGCCATCTACCACCACCGCTTATCCGCCACCGCTTCGAATCTATATCCATATACCACCACCGCTGTCATATACCACCACCGCTGCCATCTACCACCATATATCCACCACCAATCCGAGTTCTTGTCATATTAGGTTTGTTTTCGAGATCCATCTAGATTCCGATTCGTGTTTCCTTGCCGGAGAAGGTTTCGAAAAAAAAGAGAGTCCGGAAACCACCCTCCGTTTAGGCCCAAATTTTTCGAAAACGCATTTTTCGAAAAAAAATTCTGGCTATCCTATTTTTAGGTGTTTCTGAGTGTTTTGAGACAGGTGCCATTTTAGGAAGTTTTTTTTGACCCGTTTCCAGTTTTTGGGTCCGGGCAGTCAAAAAAAAAATTGGTCAAAAAAATTTCGTGCCCATCCTGTCAGTTTGACCTAGGAACAGTTTTGAGACACTCGCCATTATAGTGATTTTTCGCAAAAAAAAAAAGCAGCGCAAAAAAAACAGCGCAAAAAAAGAGCGAAAAAAAATCCAGAGTGTGCTTCTCCCTTGTTTACGTGCCGCGCTGTGATTTTGTTGGTGTTCTAGGCTCGCGTCTCTAGCACAGTCTAGCCTAGGACCAGCACAGTACCGTCGTTGAGCGTTTATTCAACTTTGCATCTCTGAATTGATTATTGCTGACCCTTTTTGCTACCATATTATAAGCCTTCCCAGCTCCACATACATCTACGTCGTGCGTTTGACTCTCCCTGGTAATCGCTCTATCCAAGCTTTGAGAGTTTTTGACTACAACGGTTGCCGATCACCGCCTGCTGCTGGGTAAGAACTGGTAAGAATTTGAGATTTGCTTGACGGATTTGTGACACCCACCACCACCTCTTGTTAGTAGTCTGTAGGATCATATTCTTGTGTGTTTCTATTGCTGCTAACCATGCCAGGATCACAAGCCGACGAGACTGACTCGAAGAACATGACGAATAAGGATTTGCATGATAAATTTCAGCAAATGATGAGTGGACAGGTGCAAGATGTGCTAAACAGATTTGAAGAGGCCATGGAGAAGATAGATGGCATGGAGAAGACGTTCGAAACAAAGCTCGATAACAAGTTTAATGAATTGCTCGCGCGTCTTCCTGTTGGGGAACGTAGCAGAAATTCAAAATTTTCCTACGTGTCACCAAGATCTATCTATGGAGAGACTAGCAACGAGGGGAAGGAGAGTGCATCTACATACCCTTGTAGATCGCTAAGCGGAAGCGTTCAAGTGAACGGGGTTGATGGAGTCGTACTCGTCGTGATTCAGATCACCGATGATCCTAGTGCCGAACGGACGGCACCTCCGCGTTCAACACACGTACAGCTCGACGATGTCTCCCACGCCTTGATCCAGCAAGGAGAGAGGGAGAGGTTGAGGAAGACTCCATCCAGCAGCAGCACAACGGCGTGGTGGTGATGGAGGAGCGTGGCAATCCGGCAGGGCTTCGCCAAGCACCTACGGGAGAGGAGGAGGTGTCACGGGAGGGAGGGAGGCGCCAAGGGCTCAGGTATGGATGCCCTCCCTCCCCTCCCCTATATATAGGGGCAGGGGAGAGGGGGGAGGCGCAGCCTTGCCCCTTCCTCCAAGGAAAGGGTGCGGCTAAGAGGGGGGAGGAGTCCATCCTCCCCAAGGCACCTCGGAGGTGCCTTCCCCTTTTAGGACTCTCCCATTTTTCCTATATCTTGGCGCATGGGCCTCTAGGGGCTGGTGCCCTTGGCCCATGTAGGCCAAGGCGCACCCCCTACAGCCCATGTGGCCCCCCGGGGCAGGTGGCCCCACCCGGTGGGCCCCCGGGACCCTTCCGGTGGTCCCGGTACAATACCGATGACCCCGAAACTTGTCCCGATGGCCGAAACAGGACTTCCTATATATAAATCTTTACCTCCGGACCATTCCGGAACTCCTCGTGACGTCCGGGATCTCATCCGGGACTCCGAACAACATTCGGTAACCACATACAAGCTTCCTTTATAACCCTAGCGTCATCGAACCTTAAGTGTGTAGACCCTACGGGTTCGGGAGACATGCAGACATGACCGAGATGTTCTCCGGTCAATAACCAACAGCGGGATCTGGATACCCATGTTGGCTCCCACATGTTCCACGATGATCTCATCGGATGAACCACGATGTCAAGGACTCAATCAATCCCGTATACAATTCCCTTTGTCTAGCGGTATGGTACTTGCCCGAGATTCGATCGTCGGTATACCGATACCTTGTTCAATCTCGTTACCGGCAAGTCTCTTTACTCGTTCCGTAACACATCATCCCGTGATCAACCCCTTGGTCACATTGTGCACATTATGATGATGTCCTACCGAGTGGGCCCAGAGATACCTCTCCGTTTACACGGAGTGACAAAATCCCAATCTCGATTCGTGCCAACCCAACAGACACTTTCAGAGATACCCGTAGTGTACCTTTATAGCCACCCAGTTACGTTGTGACGTTTGGCACACCCAAAGCACTCCTACGGTATCCGGGAGTTGCACAATCTCATGGTCTAAGGAAATGATACTTGACATTAGAAAAGCTTTAGCATACGAACTACATGATCTTGTGCTAGGCTTAGGATTGGGTCTTGTCCATCACATCATTCTCCTAATGATGTGATCCTGTTATCAACGACATCCAATGTCCATGGTCAGGAAACCGTAACCATCTATTGATTAACGAGCTAGTCAACTAGAGGCTTACTAGGGACATGGTGTTGTCTATGTATCCACACATGTATCTGAGTTTCCTATCAATACAATTCTAGCATGGATAATAAACAATTATCATGAACAAGGAAATATAATAATAATCAATTTATTATTGCCTCTAGGGCATATTTCCAACAGTCTCCCACTTGCACTAGAGTCAATAATCTAGTTCACATCGATATGTGATTAACACTCAAGGTCACATCCCCATGTGACTAACACCCAAAGAGTTTACTGGAGTCAATAATCTAGTTCACATTTACCATGTGATTAACACTCGATGAGTTCTGGGTTTGATCATGTTATGCTTGTGAGAGAGGTTATAGTCAACGGGTCTGAACCTTTCAGATCCGTGTGTGCTTTACAAATCTCTATGTCATCTCCTAGATGCAGCTACCACGCTCTATTTGGAGCTATTCCAAATAACTGTTCTACTTGGATCTATTCTAAATTGTTGCTCCATTATACGTATCCGGTATCTCTACTCAGAGCTATCCGGATAGGTGTTAAGCTTGCATCGACGTAACCCTTTACGACGAACTCTTTTACCACCTCCATAATTGAGAAAATTCCTTAGTCCACTAGTTACTAAGGATAACTTTGACCGCTGTCCTGTGATCCATTCTTGGATCACTCTTGTACCCCTTGACTGACTCATGGTAAAGCACACTTCAGGTGCGGTACACAGCATAGCATACTGTAGAGCCTATGTCTTAAGCATAGGGGACGACCTTCGTTCCTTTCTCTCTATTCTGCCATGGTCGAGCTTTAAGTCTTAACTTCATACCTTACAACTCAGGCAAGAACTCCTTCTTTGACTGATCCATCTTGAACACCTTCAAGATCACGTCAAGGCATGTGCTCATTTGAAAGTACTATTAAGCGTTTTGATCTATCCTTATAGATCTTGATGCTCAATGTTCAAGTAGCTTAATCCAGGTTTTCCATTGAAAACACTTTCCAAATAACCCTATATGCTTTCCAAAAATTCTACGTCATTTCTGATCATTAATATGTCAACAACATATACTCATCAGAAATTCTATAGTGCTCCCACTCACTTCTTTGGAAATACAAGTTTCTCATAAACTTTGTATACACCCAAAATCTTTGATCATCATCAAAGCATACATTCCAACTCCGAGATGCTCACTCCAGTCCTTAGAAGGATTGCTGGAGCTTTGCATACTTATTAGCATATTTCAGGATAGACAAAACCTTCCGGTTGTATCACATACAACCTTTCCTCAAGAATCGTCGAGGAAACAATGTTTTGACATCCTATCTGCAAGATTTCATAAATAATGCAGTAATTGCTAACATAATTCCAACAGACTCTTAGCATCGCTACGAGTGAGAAAGTCTCATCGTAGTCAACTCCTTGAACTTGTCGAAAAACATCTTAACGACAAGTCGAGCTTTCTCAATGGTGACACATACCATCATTGTCTGTCTTCCTTTCAAAATCCATCTGCACTCAACAGCCTTACGACCATCGAGTTGTTCTGCCAAAGTCTACACTTTGTTTTCATACATGGATCCTATCTCGGATTTTATGGCTTCTAACCATTTGCCGGAATTTGGGCCCACCATCGCTTCTCCATAGCTCGTAGGTTCATTGTTGTCTAGCAACATGACCTTCAAGACAGGATTATTGTACCACTCTGAAGTAGTACATATCCTTGTCACCCTACGAGGTTCGGTAGTGACTTGATCCGAAACTTCATGATCACTATCATAAGCTTCCACTTCAATTGGTGTAGGTGCCACAGGAACAACTTCCTGTGCCCTGCCACACACTTGTTGAAGTGACGGTTCAATAACCTCATCAAGTCTCCACCATCCTCCCACTCAACTTTTCGAGAGAAACCTTTCCTCGAAAAAGGACCCGATTCAAGAAACAATCCCTATTGCTTTCGGATCTGAATTAGGAGGTATACCCAACTGTTTTTGGGTGTCCTATGAAGATGCATTTTATCTGCTTTGGGTTCGAGCTTATCAACCTGAAACCTTTTCACATAAGCGTCGCAGCCCCAAACTTTCAAGAAACGGCAACTTAGGTTTCTCCAAACCACAGTTCATACGGTGTCGTCTCAACGAAATTATGTGGTGCCCTATTTAAAGTGAATGTGGTTGTCTCTAATGCCTAACCCATGAACGATAGTGGTAACTCGATAAGAGACATCATGGTATGCACCATATCCAATAGGGTGCAACTATGACGTTTGGACACACCATCACACTATGGTGTTCCAGGCTGTATCAGTTGTGAAACAATTTCCACAATGTCTTAATTCTGTGCCAAACTCGTGATTCAGATATTCATCTCTATGATCATATCATAGATCTTTTATCCTCTTGTCACGATGATCTTTCAACTTCACACTGAAACTACTTGAACCTTTCAATAATTCAGACTCGTGATTCATCAAGTAAATATACTCAACATCCACTCAAATTATCTGTGAAGTAAGAACATAACAATATCCACTACATGCCTCAGCACTCATTGGACTGTACACATCAAAATGTATTACTTCCAACAAGTTGCTATCTTGTTCCATCTTACTGAAAACGAGGCTTTTCAGTCATCTTGCCCGTGTGGTATGATTTGCATGTCCCAAGTGATTCAAAATCAAGTGAGTCAAAACGGTCCATTTGCATGGAGTTTCTTCATGCATATACACCAATAGACATGGTTCGCATGTCTCAAACTTTTCAAAAACGAGTGAGCCCAAAGATCCATCAATATGGAGCTTCTTCATGCGTTTTATACCGATATGACTTACGTGGCAGTGCCACAAGTAGGTGGTACTATCATTACTATCTTTTGGCATGAACATGTGTATCACTACGATCGAGATTTAATAAACCATTCATTTTAGGTGTAAGACCATTGAAGGTATTATTCAAATAAACAGAGTAACCATTATTCTCCTTAAATGAATAACCGTATTGCGATAGACGTAATCCAATCATGTCTATGCTCAATGCAAACACCAAATAACAATTATTTAGGTTTAACACCAATCTCTTTGGTAGAGGGAGCGTGCGATGCTTGATCATATCAAGCTTGGAAAAACTTCCAACACATATCGTCAGCTCACCTTTAGCTAGTCTCCATTTATTCCGTAGCCTTTTGTTTCGAGTTGCTAACACTTAGCAACCGAACCGGTATCTAATACCCTGGTGCTACTAGGAGTACTAGCAAAGTACACATTAACACAATGTATATGCAATATACTTCTATCCACCTTGCCAGCCTTCTTATCTACCAAGTATCTCCCCTTATTACAGAAGCACTTAGTCTCGGGTTTGGGTTTTACCTTGGGTTTCTTCACTAGAGCAGCAGCTGATTTGCCGTTTCATGAAGTATCCCTTCTTGCCCTTGCCCTTCTTGAAACTAGTGGTTTCACCAACCATCAACAATTAATGCTCCTTCTTGATTTCTACTTTCGCGGTGTCAAACATCGCGAGTATCTCAAGGATCATCATATATGTCCCTGATATATTATAGTTCATCACGAAGCTCTAGCAGCTTGGTGGTAATGACTTCGGAGAACCATCACTGTCTTATCTGGAAGATCAACTCCCACTCCATTCAAGCGATTGTTGTACTCAGACAATCTGAGCACAAGCACAACAATTGAGCTTTTCTCCTTAGTTTGCAGGTTAAGAAAGTCATCGGAGGTCTTATACCTCTTGACATGGGCACGAGCCTGAAATCCCAATTTCAGCCCTCAAAACATCTCATATGTTTCGCGATGTTTCAAAAACGTCTTTGGTGCCTCAACTCTAAACCGTTTAACTGAACTATCACGTAGTTATCAAAACGTGTATGTCAGATGTTCGCAACAACCACAGACAACGTTCGAGGTTCAGCACACTGAGCGGTGCATTAAGGACATAAGCCTTCTATGAAGCAATGAGGACAATCCTCAGTTTACGGACCTAGTCCGCATAATTGCTACTATCAACTTTCAACTAATTTTTCTCTAGGAACATATCTAAATAGTAGAACTATAGCGTGAGCTACGACATAATTTGCAAAAACCTTTTGACTATGTTCAGGATAATTAAGTTCATCTTATGAACTCCCACTCAGATAGACATCCCTCTAGTCATCTAAGTGATTACATGATCCGAGTCAAACTAGGCCGTGTCCGATCATCACGTGAGACGGACTAGTCATCATCGGTGAACATCTTCATGTTGATCGTATCTTCTATACGACTCATGTTCGACCTTTCGGTCTCCGTGTTCCGAGGCCATGTCTGTACATGCTAGGCTCGTCAAGTTAACCCTAAGTGTTTCGCGTGTGTAAATCTGTCTTACACCCGTTGTATGTGAACGTTAGAATCTAACACCCGATCATCACGTGGTGCTTCGAAACACGAACTGTCGCAACGGTGCACAGTTAGGGGAGAACACTTCTTGAAATTGTTGTAAGGGATCATCTTATTTACTACCGTCGTTCTAAGCAAATAAGATGTATAAACATGATAAACATCACATGCAATCAAATAGTGACATGATATGGCCATCATCACTTTGCTCCTTTTGATCTCCATCTTCGGGGCTCCATGATCATCATCGTCACCGGCATGACACCATGATCTCCATCATCATGATCTCCATCATCGTGTCTTCATGAAGTTGTCTCGCCAACTATTACTTCTACTACTATGGCTAACGGTTAGCAATAAAGTAAAGTAATTACATGACGTTTAAGTTGACACGCAGGTCACAAATAAATAAAGACAACTCCTATGGCTCCTGGCGGTTGTCATACTCATCGACATGCAAGTCGTGATTCCTATTACAAGAACATGATCAATCTCATACATCACATATATCATTCATCACATCCTTTTTTTGGCCATATCACATCACATAGCATACCCTGCAAAAACAAGTTAGACGTCCTCTAATTGTTGTTTGCATGTTTTACGTGGCTGCTATGGGTTTCTAGCAAGAACGTTTCTTACCTATGCATGAACCACAACGTGATATGCCAATTGCTATTTACCCTTCATAAGGACCCTTTTCATCGAATCCGATCCGACTAAAGTGGGAGAGACAGACACCCGCCAGCCACCTTATGCAACTAGTGCATGTTTGTCGGTGGAACCGGTCTCACGTAAGCGTACGTGTAAGGTTGGTCCGGGCCGCTTCATCCCATGATGCCGCCGAATCAAGATAAGACTAGTAACGGCAAGCATATTGAACAATATCGACGCCCACAACTACTTTGTGTTCTACTCGTGCAAAGAATCTACGCAATAGACCTAGCTCATGATGCCACTGTTGGGGAACGTAGCAGAAATTCAAAAATTTTCCTACGTAACACCAAGATCTATCTATGGAGAGACCAGCAACGAGTATAAAGGGGAGTGCATCTACATACCCTTGTAGATCGCTAAGCGGAAGCGTTCAAGTGAACGGGGTTGATGGAGTCGTACTCGTCGTGATTCAGATCACCGATGATCCTAGTGCCGAACGGACGGCACCTCCGCGTTCAACACACTTACAGCTCGACGATGTCTCCCACGCCTTGATCCAGAAAGGAGAGAGGGAGAGGTTGAGGAAGACTCCATCCAGCAGCAGCACAACGGCGTGGTGGTGATGGAGGAGCGTGGCAATCCTGCAGGGCTTCGCCAAGCACCTACGGGAGAGGAGGAGGTGTCACGGGAGGGAGGGAGGCGCCAAGGGCTTAGGTATGGATGCCCTCCCTCCCCTCCACTATATATAGGGGCAGGGGAGAGGGGGGAGGCGCAGCCTTGCCCCTTCCTCCAAGGAAAGGGTGCGGCTAAGAGGGGGGGAGGAGTCCATCCTCCCCAAGGCACCTCGGAGGTGCCTTCCCCTTTTAGGACTCTCCCATTTTTCCTATATCTTGGCGCATGTGCCTCTAGGGGCTGGTGCCCTTGGCCCATGTAGGCCAAGGCGCACCCCCTACAGCCCATGTGGCCCCCCGGGGCAGGTGGCCCCACCCGGTGGGCCCCTGGGACCCTCCGGTGGTCCCGGTACAATACCGATGACCCCGAAACTTGTCCCGATGGCCGAAACAGGACTTCCTATATATAAATCTTTACCTCCGGACCATTCCGGAACTCCTCGTGACGTCCGGGATCTCATCCGGGACTCCGAACAACATTCGGTAACCACATACAAGCTTCCTTTATAACCCTAGCGTCATCGAACCTTAAGTGTGTAGACCCTACGGGTTTGGGAGACATGCAGACATGACCGAGATGTTCTCCGGTCAATAACCAACAGCGGGATATGGATACCCATGTTGGCTCCCACATGTTCCACGATGATCTCATTGGATGAACCACGATGTCAAGGACTCAATCAATCCCGTATACAATTCCCTTTGTCTAGCGGTATGGTACTTGCCCGAGATTCGATCGTCGGTATACCGATACCTTGTTCAATCTCGTTACCGGCAAGTCTCTTTACTCGTTCCGTAACACATCATCCCGTGATCAACCCCTTGGTCACATTGTGCACATTATGATGATGTCCTACCGAGTGGGCCCAGAGATACCTCTCCGTTTACACGGAGTGACAAAATCCCAATCTCGATTCGTGCCAACCCAACAGACACTTTTAGAGATACCCGTAGTGTACCTTTATAGCCACCCAGTTACGTTGTGATGTTTGGCACACCCAAAGCACTCCTACGGTATCCGGGAGTTGCACAATCTCATGGTCTAAGGAAATGATACTTGACATTAGAAAAGCTTTAGCATACGAACTACATGATCTTGTGCTAGGCTTAGGATTGGGTCTTGTCCATCACATCATTCTCCTAATGATGTGATCCAGTTATCAACGACATCCAATGTCCATGGTCAGGAAACCGTAACCATCTATTGATTAACGAGCTAGTCAACTAGAGGCTTACTAGGGACATGGTGTTGTCTATGTATCCACACATGTATCTGAGTTTCCTATCAATACAATTCTAGCATGGATAATAAACGATTATCATGAACAAGGAAATATAATAATAATCAATTTATTATTGCCTCTAGGGCATATTTCCAACACTTCCACCACCACCACCCGCTGCACCTAACGCACCTCTCCAACAACAACAACAACGACTACCTCCACGTCGCGAAACAGACCTCCGCCGAGCGAGCCGTGTTCCTCTTGAGTTTGGCCAAACTGTTGGTGCTGCTGTTGATACTTCTGTGGCTCCTGCTGCTGATGCGGAGGAGGATGATTATGTGGGAAATTACGAGGATGAGGTTGCTCAAAATCAGAACTACGTGCAACCACCTGCACCACAACCACCAGGTCATCCACATGCAAATAATCACAATGGTAGGGCTTTCCCTCAGGTACGAGATCATGACCATCTTCCTAAACTGAAATTGAATATTCCACCTTTCGAGGGTAGATATGTTCCTGATATATATCTTACTTGGGAGTTAGAAACTGAACAACGATTTACATGTTTACAATATCCCGAGGAGAGACGGGTTGCCGCTGTTGTTTGTGCTTTCACTAGTTTTGCATGTGTATGGTGGTCTGAACATTGTAGATCATATCCTATTCCAACTACTTGGGCTGCTTTGAAAACTGCTATGCGTACTCGTTGGGTTCCACCATATTATCAACGTGAATTGCTTCAAAAATTACAGCGCTTAAGACAAGGAAAAAATTATGTAGAAGAATATTATCAGGAATTACAAACTGGCATGATTAGATGTGGTATTGTTGAGGAGAATGAAGCTATGCTTGCACGTTTTCTGGGTGGATTAAATAGAGAGATTCAGACCAGGAGTATACTAATATCACTCGTTTATTCCATCTTGCTTGTAAAGCTGAACGTGAAGTGCAGGATCGACAAGCATTGGCGCGAACTAACTTTTCTGCAGGCCGACCTTCATCATGGACACCGCGTGCATCTTCTACTTCAACTGCACCAGCACCTCAATCAGGTGCCTCCTCCAGTCGTGATACAAGAAAACAGGCACAACCACCATTATCTGCCAAGAGTGCACCTGCTGGGCCTACACAGAGTTCTTCTTCTTCCATGGCATCAACAGGGCACACAAGTGATATTATTTTTCGTCGTTGTAAGGGAGGAGTTCATTATGCGAGAGAATGCAAATCTCCGCGTGTGATGATTGCTACCGCGGATGGTGGATATGAGTCCGCTAGTGACTATGATGAGGAGACTTTGGCTCTTATTACACGTGAAGAACATGCTGGAGATGACTCTGATCATGAGATGCAATACATGGCTCCTGAAGACGCTGAAAGGTATGAATGTTTAGTTGCTCAACGTGTTTTGAGTGTGCAGGTCACACAAGCTGAGCAAAATCAGAGGCACAATTTGTTCCATACCAAGGGAGTTGTGAAAGAACGTTCTGTGCGCGTCATCATAGATGGAGGGAGCTGCAACAACTTGGCTAGCATGGAGATGGTGGAGAAGCTTTCTCTCACCACAAGACCACATCCACATCCTTACTACATCCAATGGTTCAACAACAGCAGCAAGGTTAAGGTAACACGTACTGTTCGTGTGCATTTTAGTATCTCTACATATGCTGATTATGTTGATTGTGATGAGGTACCTATGCAAGCATATTCCTTATTACTTGGTAGACCATGGCAATTTGATAAAAATTCTGTACACCATGGTAGAAACAATCAGTATACTCTTGTTCATAAGGATAAAAATATTACTTTGCTTCCTATGACTCCTGATTCTATTTTGAAAGATGATATTAATAGAGCTAATAAAGCAAAACAGGAGAAGAATAAGAGTGAAAATCAGATTGTGGCAAAAGAATTTGAGCAACAAATGAAGCCTAATCATAAACCATCTAGTGTTGCTTCTGAAATTAAATTGAAAAATGCATGTTTATTTGCCACCAAATCTGATATTGATGAGCTAGATTTCAGCAAATCTGTTTGCTATGCTTTTGTGTGCAAAGAGGCATTATTTTCATTCGAGGACGTGCCTTCCTCTTTTCCTCCTACTATCACTAACATTTTGCAGGAGTTCGCTGACGTCTTTCCACAAGACGTGCCACCGGGATTACCACCTATTCAAGGGATTGAGCATCAGATTGACTTAATTCCCGGTGCTTCACTGCCAAACTGTGCGCCATACCATACCAATCCAGAGGAGACGAAGGAGATTATGCGTCAAGTACAAGAGCTTCTCGACAAAGGTTATATACGCGAATCCCTTAGTCCTTGTGTTGTTCCTATTATTCTAGTGACGAAAAAGGATGGTACATCGCATATGTGTGTTGATTGTAGAGGCATTAATAATATTACTATTCGTTATCGTCATCCTATTCCTAGGCTAGATGATATGCTTGATGAATTGAGTGGCTCTACAATATTCTCCAAAGTTGATTTGCGTAGTGGATACCATCAAATTCGTATGAAATTGGGGGATGAATGGAAAATAACATTTAAAACTAAGTTTGGATTATATGAGTGGTTAGTCATGCCTTTTGGGTTAACTAATGCGCCTAGTACTTTCATGAGACTAATGAATGAAGTTTTACGTGCTTTCATTGGACGATTTGTGGTAGTCTATTTTGATGATATACTGATTTATAGCAGATCTTTGGAAGAACATTTGGAACATTTACGTGCTGTTTTTATTGCTCTACGTGATGCACGTTTGTTTGGTAACCTTGGGAAGTGCACCTTTTGCACCGACCGAGTATCTTTTCTTGGCTATGTTGTTACTCCACAGGGAATTGAAGGTTATAAAGCCAAGATTGAAGCTATTGAGAGTTGGCCGCAGCCCAAAACGGTCACACAAGTGAGGAGTTTTCTTGGCCTCGCTGGATTCTATAGGCGTTTTGTGAGAGATTTCAGCACCATTGCTGCACCTCTCAATGAGCTTACAAAGAAAGATGTGCCTTTTCTTTGGGGTACCGCACAGGAAGAAGCCTTCTCGGTATTGAAAGATAAGTTGACACATGCTACTTTACTCCAACTTCCTGATTTTAATAAGACTTTTGAGCTTGAATGTGATGCTAGTGGAATTGGATTAGGAGGTGTGTTATTACAAGATGGCAAACCTGTTGCATACTTTTCTGAAAAATTGAGTGGGCCTAGTCTGAATTATTCTACTTATGATAAAGAATTATATGCTCTTGTTCGGACTTTAGAAACATGGCAACATTATTTATGGCCCAAAGAATTTGTTATACATTCTGATCATGAATCTTTGAAACATATTAAAAGTCAAGCTAAACTGAATCGTAGACATGCTAAATGGGTTGAATTCATTGAGACTTTCCCTTATGTCATTAAACACAAGAAGGGAAAAGAAAATGTTATTGCTGATGCATTGTCTCGTCGCTATACTATGCTTTCACAACTTGACTTCAAAATATTCGGTTTGGAGACCATCAAAGATCAATATGTGCATGATGTTGATTTTAAAGATGTAATGCAGAATTGTAAAGAAGGAAGAATGTGGAACAAGTTTGTCGTTAATGATGGATTTGTGTTTCGTGCTAACAAGCTATGCATTCCAGCTAGCTCCGTTCGTCTTTTGTTGTTGTAGGAGGCGCATGGAGGAGGATTAATGGGACACTTTGGCGTGAAGAAGACGGATGACGTACTTGCTACACATTTCTTTTGGCCAAAGATGAGACGGGATGTTGAGCGTTTTATTGCTCGCTGCACTACATGTCAAAAAGCTAAGTCACGACTCAATCCTCATGGTTTATATATGCTTTTGCCTGTACCTAGTGTTCCTTGGGAGGATATATCTATGGACTTTGTTTTAGGTTTACCTCGAACAAAGAAGGGGAGGGATAGCATATTTGTTGTCGTGGATAGATTCTCGAAAATGGCACACTTTATACCATGTCATAAAAGCGATGATGCTGTTAATGTTGCTGATTTGTTCTTTCGTGAAATTATTCGCTTGCATGGAGTGCCAAATACTATTGTTTCAGATCGTGATACTAAATTTCTTAGCCACTTTTGGAGATGTTTATGGGCTAAGTTGGGGACTAAACTGCTTTTTAGTACTACTTGTCACCCCCAAACTGATGGCCAAACTGAAGTAGTCAATAGAACATTGTCTACTATGCTTAGGGCTGTTTTGAAGAGTAATAAGAAAATGTGGGAGGAATGCTTGCCTCATATTGAATTTGCTTATAATCGTTCATTGCATTCTACTACTAAGATGTGCCCTTTTGAAGTTGTGTATGGTTTCCTACCTCGTGCACCTATTGATTTGTTGCCTCTTCCATCTTCGGAGAAGGTTAATTTTGATGCTAAACAACGTGCTGAATTGATTTTAAAAATGCATGAGTTAACTAAGGAAAACATTGAGCGTATGAATGCCAAATATAAACTTGCTGGAGATAAGGGTAGAAAACATGTTGTGTTTGCACCTGGAGATCTTGTTTGGTTACATTTGCGTAAGGATAGATTTCCTGATTTGCGCAAATCAAAGCTCATGCCACGGGCTGATGGTCCCTTTAAGGTGTTAGAGAAAATAAATGATAATGCATATAAACTTGAGCTGCCTGCAGATTTTGGGGTTAGTCCCACTTTTAACATTACAGATTTGAAGCCTTATTTGGGTGAGGAAGATGAGCTTCCGTCGAGGACGACTTCATTTCAAGAAGGGGAGGATGATGAGGACATCAATACCATTATTACACCCACAGCCCCTGCTGCTATACATACTGGACCAATCACAAGAGCTCGCGCACGCCAACTAAATTACCAGGTACTTTCGTTTCTTGGTAATGATTCTAATGTTCATGAGAATATGATGCTGCCTAAATTGGATACATTTGTTTTGCTTACAAATGAAGGGCCTAGCTTGGAGAAGGATGAACATTGGAACAAGAACAAGCATGGAGATGATGGCATGCGCAAGGGGAACAAGAACAGAGTTACAAGTGATGATTTCAGGTCTTTGAAGCCACCATAACGAGTGCATGAAGCCTTGGACGAAATATACAAGATGTCCCTTCATAAATTTCGTCCAGAGGCTATTATAGGTGCTGCGTCACCTTTTTATTGGGCCAGGCCCATGTAATTTCGAAATACATAAGTATAGGCTATTTTTAGAGTCCGTATGTGTGGGGAAACAAGAGATAGGGTTGATTTCGGACCCCTCCACCAAGGGCCACGAAATTCCCCCTCTCTTCCTCCATATATATATAGCCCTTAGGGCACCGTTTAGACTTTGGGTTTTGTTTAGATTAAAGTTCGCCATAGCTGCAACTTCGCGTACTTCGTTTGTGTTCAACGACCAGACAAAGGCGTCACAGAACCCCACCTTGATCAATAAAGCTTTCATCTTATATTCGCAATATCCAGATTGCAATCTTAGTTTCTTGCTTGTTCTTCGTTTGCTCGCAGGAAACAGACCCTCATGGTCAGGTTGATCGTGCTCCGGCGTGGTCAATAACCTCTCGGAGTTGGTTTAGCGATTGCTAAGGCGCGACGTCCTCGCACGTTCGTAGTCGGATCGTCAAAGTCGACTTCCACCAAAGCGATATCCATCATCTCATCGAAAGACGGGACACCTTTGCCTCTATCAGCCATCGAGGATAAAAAGATGGGGTTTATATCATATTGCATGAGTTTATCCCTCTACATCATGTCATCTTGCTTAAGGCGTTACTATGTTCTTATGAACTTAATACTCTAGATGCAGGCATGAGTTGGTCGATGTGTGGAGTAATAGTAGTAGACGCAGGCAGGAGTCGGTCTACTTGTTGCGGACGTGATGCCTATATACATGATAATGCCTAGATAATCTCATAACTATGCACTTTTCTATCAATTGCTCGATAGTAATTTGTTCACTCACCGTAATGCTTATGCTATCTTGAGAGAAGCCACTAGTGAAACCTATGGCCCCCGGATTTATCTTTTATCACATAAGTTTTCCATCTACTTTTATTTGCATCTTTTACTTTCCAATATATATTATAAAAATACCAAAATATTTATCTTATCATATTATCTCTATCAGATCTCACTTTCGCAAGTTACTGTGAAGGGATTGACAACCCCTTTATCGCGTTGGTTGCGAGGTTCTTGTTTGTTTGTGTAGGTGCGTGGGACTTTTGAGTAGCCTCCTACTGGATTGATACCTCGGTTCTTAAAAACTGAGGAAAATACTTACGCTACTTTGCTGCATCACCCTTTCCTCTTTAAGGGAAAAACCAACGCATGCTCAAGAGGTAGCAAAGACTTATTACACTTGAAGCATGTGATCTTCCAGTCGGTTAGGTGTCGCATTCTGAGCATCCAAGAGCCATTGTGAATCGCCGGTGAATGAAGTATGTGAAGGTTTGGAAGTTTACCTTGAAGACTTAATTGAGTGATTGGGCGAGGTCTTGGTGATCTTAGCTCAAAGGGAATAAGGTGAAGACGTGGTCTTCCGAATTCAATCTCAACCTTCCTAACCAGACGTACAGTTGTCACAACAACTGGAACTGGTCTACCAAATCCTTGTCTTCATCGAGCAAATGATTCTATCACTTCACTCCTTTACTTACAGTTCAGCTTCGTGAAGTCCTTGCTTGCCTATTTGTTCAAAGACATTGTATGAAGACATTTACTCTGATTGCATATTTGTCTTCACACTATCTTCCAAATTTGATATGTTCTTCCTAGTTGTCCTGTCTTCGAAGACACTGCCTGTTTTGAAGACTTTCATAAAAATCGCCTATTCACCCCCTTCTAGTCGATAACTAGCACTTTCAATTGATACCAAAGCAAGGTGCTCCCTTACTCTTTGTGATTCAGTTTAACCACCAGGAGTTTTAGCTATGTAGACTACAGGGATAATCAAGGTCTCCGCTATGTGCGCCATCTTCGATGGCACTGATTACCCCTACTGGAAGAACAAGGTGCGCATGCATCTTGAAGCCATTGACAACGACCTCTGGTATGTCGTCAAGACTGGTGTTCCCAAAATCGGTGAAGGTATCACAGCGGCTGATGTGAAGAGGTTCGCACAATTGGACCCGACCACCAAGAACATCATATGTGGTCATCTGACCAAAGGGTAGTATGGCCGTGTGAGTGCTCGGGAGTCTGTGAAGCTAGTCTAGGACTGGCTGTCCAAGGACAACGAAAGCGTCTTAACTCAGAGGGACTCAAGAATCAATGTTCTTCGCAATCTCTTCAACCGCTTCAAGAGGCTTAACAACGAAAATGTCTAGCTCACCTTGGATCGTCTTACTGATATCACCAATAAGCTTCGTGCACTTGGCGCCACTAAAATCACCAAGCATGAAGTTGTGAAAGAAGTTATTGAGATCACTTGACAACTCATTTGACACCCTATCACTGATGACTTAGTGACCCTGAAGACTTTGGCAAAGAGCTTGCAATGCTTGTGAGAAAGTTCCAAAAGTTCTCCAAGAAAATCTGCTTCGGAAGTCTTCAAAATCCAGCTCGAAGAATGCTGAGACTTCCACTCGTGACTACAAAAAGAGAACCTGTCACAAATGCAAGAAGCCAGGCCATTACATATATGAATGTCCTCAATGGGAAAAGGAAGCGGAGAAAAAGAAGAAGAGCAAGAAGTATGACTCTGGAGAAAACAAGAGGAAGAAATCCTCAAAGTCTTCTTCAAAGTATTCATCTCACAAGAAGAGCTCCTCTGGCAAAGCTCGTGCATTTATCGGCAAGGAAATGGATTCAGAGGAGGAGTCAGCTTCAGAAGAGGCTGAGGTGGAGTCGGAGGAGGAGTCTGATTCAAGCGTTGCAAGTCTGGCTCTAGCTTCAACATTCGTCGCCAAGTCCATCTTCAGCACTGAGGACATTGGTCACGTTGCCGACGCTGAAGCCAATGATGACGACGACTCCGCTCCTACCTACTGCTTCATGGCAAGAGACGCAAAGGTAAATTCACGCGATGCCTACTTTCAGACCTCTAGTGAAGATGACTCTGAATGTGAATTCAAACCTAGGTATAAGACACTTGCTAAAATTGCAGCTGAACAACAAATTGCTATGGAAAAGATTCAAAAATTACTAGACAAAAGCGAGATGACCTGTTGGACGAGGAAATGAATCAAACTCAATCCCTAATTGAAGACATAAAAAAATATCTTTGAATTAAGTATGAGAAACTTGAAAGTCGTCATGAAATCTTCTCAGTTGATCATGAGAAACTTTCCTACGATTTTCTTCAAAGTAAGCAAGATTTAGAGAAATTGAGAGCGCCTCATGATGATCTTCAAACTGAAAACAGTGGGTACAAGTTATGGATGAAAAAACCGGAAATTGCTTTTGGATCCCATTCCTCCCGATTTTTGGAAGAAAACTAATGCAAAAACCATAATGTCTTTCTACTCATAACCTTGGAATATCAATATACACATAACCTAGGAATGTATACTACATCGCCGAAAAATTCTGTACATTGTGGTTCAAGTTACACAAAATAATAAAATCATGCCTTTCTAGCACATGCAACACTCAGTATAAAAGTCTATGATGTTTTTTATACTGTTTTTGGATCCCAAGCTCTCGGATTCTCGTTTTTTTTATTTACAAAAACCGTATTTGAAAGTTACAATTTTTCTAAAAACAAACACGCACCTCCAGAAATTTTCATGATGCTACATTGTGGTTCAAGTTACACAAATGAGCAAAAACATGTCTTTCTAGCACATGCAATATTCACTATAAAAGTCTACAGTTTTGTTTTTTTATACAGCTCGCACGAAAGCGTATTTGATCATGAAACTTAATTTGCAGAAATGTACTATAGTATACATCTCAATGTTCATGTTGATTTACTTCAAGATTCGTTGAAACTTTAAAATATAATTTTATAATTTTTTCTTCAAAAAATAGGACTCCATGGAGCTCGGGAGCAAGAAATCCTCTCCCATCCACCGCCAAAAAAAAAAATCCACTCCCAGGGAAAACATGTTCAACAGAACTGAATAGCCAAATTCATTCTTCCTCGCTGGCGGGATGAAATCATGCTACATGAACCATCAAGTGTAGACGGGAGTGAATATATACAAGGTGGCGAGAAAATGAGAAACTCAACATGTCATATAGTCTCGGAAGCCGCCGGCGACCCGCCCTTCTCGAAAGTCAGCGAGCCGCCGCGGAGGTCGTAGATCATGTGGGTGCCCGTCTGCAGCAGGCTTCCCAGGACGGAGCTGACCGGCGAGCCCGCCGGCGTGGGCAGCATGGTGAGGCACTGCAGCCCGGTGGAGTTTTCCCTGATGAAGTAGTGCGCCGTAGTGAGCTCCATGGGCGCCGGCCTGCCGTCAACGCCGTGAAACACCAGCGTGATCTTGGGGAACGTCAGGTTGGCGACCGACTGGATGTTGTAGCACAGCCGCAGATCGGCCACGTCGTCGGCTTTTGGGCGGACTGGCTGTGACTTGATCTTGCTCGCCAGCGCCCGCGTCAAGGCGTTGTAGGCGGCCGGCTGGAGGTAGGTGATGGGGGAGAGCGTGCTCATGACCACCCCACCGGAGCAGCCGTTGGCGGCCAGGTCGAACGTCCCCGCCGGGATGCCACTCAGGGACTTGTCGTCGACCTTGATGCCGGTGAGTTTGACATAGTACAGGTCGGGGTACGCTTCGTTCCGGAGCAGCGGCGTGGAGCGGCTGCTGTTGGTCTGGGGCACCGCGTCGTCGCCGAGGAGGAGGACGCTCTCGGAGTCAGGCTTGTCGGCGTCGTCGGGCAGCATGAAGTAGGAGAACCTTGAGATCTTGAGCTGCGACAGGAGGGAGTAGGGCCCCCTGCTGAACCCAAGAACGCCGGACTCGCCGTCGAGTGGCACCGTGCTGGCGAGGCTGCAGCCGAACAACGCCCGGCCGGTGATGTGCGTCCCGACGGCGGTGACCTCCTCGGCGGAGATGTAGCCGGTGGTGCTGATCCCCGGTCCGTACTGGTACGCGTACGGGCAGGTGAAGCTGGTGCTGTTTCCGCAGGCGTCCTCCTCGTCGAGCGCCAGCTGGCAAGTCTGGCTGAAGCAGAAGACTTCAGTGAAATCCGACGACACCGGGCACTGCGCCCAGATGAAATCGGTGGCGACGTCGACGACGCCGGAGAAGACCTCCTCCGCGACGCCGACGGAGATCTTGTAGACGACGAGCCCGGCGTTGTCGGTGGCCGCGCTCCCCAGCCGGTCCTTGTCCGGCGCACGGAAGGGACGATTGATCACGGCCTTCGGAGCGGACTTTGCTGGCTTTCTCCACAGCTCCTGCCCAAGCTGAGGAATGTGTGCCGGCGTCCGGCCACCGACTGCCGCCTCGGCCACTGACGGCAGGAGGAGCGGTGCGAGCACTGTCGCTAACGCCGCGGCTGGCCGAGCCATTTCGGCCGGAGAGAGCAGAGAGATTGAGATTGAGGAGAAAACTTCTCGGGGAGGGTTCGTCCGTGTGGTGTGGGAGCAGGGGCGGTTTTTCCAGTCAGTTCTGTGTTTATGTTCTTCCCAGTGAGGTGGGGAGGGCCCTAGAGTCCGAATCACGATCGGGCCTTTCCTCCCATCACGTGAGACCCGGCCAGGATGAAGCCACGTGTCCTCATCAATCTTGAAGCATCTTCAGCTTTCCCAAAGCTATTTCCCTGGAAGCCGATGTCTAGGGCACGTATAGATGTGCCATAGTTATTGCACATCTAAGTGATTTAGTGAAGTATAAAAGAGGAAAAAACGAAAAATAAAATATTCACACGAATCTCCACGTAAGATCAATGACATAGAACAAAGATGTGCAATACTTATGATACATCTAGATGTACTTTAGCGCAACTGATCTTTTTATTCAGGATTGTCTTTTTTGCGAATTTAGGATGTGCAATACTTATGGTACATCTAGATGTACTTTAGCATAACTGATCTTTTTATTCAGGATTGTCTTTTTTGCGAATCCAGGATTTATATTCTATTTGCAATATCGTACCATCCACGATTTTTTTTCTCCAAAACTACACAGTATAACGACTAAATGGCTATTGGTTGCTACCTTTTTTGGTTCGTTGAGTCATGCTCCATGAAAATTATTACGAGTTCAGTCGACCTGCTGATTGAGCGAGGAGCGGACGATGACCCTGGGAGTCGGCGAGCAGACAAATTGAAGATGATGATGTGGAGAGGGAGAGGCGGTCGTAAAGGGTGGCGAAGCCGGCATGGGAGGCGTCCGCGACGTGGAGCACGCCCAGGGTGTCGAGGTCCTTGAGTTGTACCATGAGAAGAAGTCGTGCTTGTCGCCGGTGTGCGCGCAGCTCACCCCATGTCACATGGTCGTGTCCCCAGCTCCTCCTCCTCCAATGGCAATTTAAATGTGGCAATAGAGGGGGAAGGCTCCGGTGAAAGCTTCTCCCTCACCAGCGAACTATCATGAAATATGTGAAACCGTGAATAAAGAGATTGTGTGCAGTTTCATGGGGAATAGCTTTGAAGAAGATGAAGATGATTTGAGATTGGTGGTGAAACGTGGCTTCATCTTGGTTGGGTCTCACATGATGGGTGGAAAGGTCCGGTCACATAAATTTTTTTTTTCCAAAATCACGAGCTTGCTTTTTTGGGTTGAGTCAACAACAACCACAACGGCGGCAGTCAGGGTGGAGGGCGAGCAGTGGGGCAATTCATGAAGTCCTTCACCCCTAGAGCTGAGGCGGGAGACACATAGGGGCGTCAAGGAGGCACGAGGTGAATTATTATCCTTTTGGGGTAGCCAACCACACCAGATTTGCAATCTTTTTTTTTTGCGGGTACCAAATTTGAAATCTGTAGGCATTTTGACATGAAACAAGCAGGCAAAAGTATTGAGCATGTAGGCAATATCAATTGGTATACAACTTGGATTAAATTGCTTAACAAGCCGGTAAAATCATTCTAATTATTGCTCGATATTGTTTCCGTCATGTAGTGCCTTGATCGTTATTTTTTCTTTTTTGAGGATCACCTTGATCAATATTTGATCATGTTTGTGTGGTTGTGTTCAATATCCATCTTCTCGCAAAAAAAAAAAACTGTCTTCTCGCATTACACGGAATGGTCAGAATGGTTGTTTCAGATACACCCTGATTACTATCTCATATTTATCTCAGGTTTTCGAGCAAAGGGTCAGACAAAGTGCAAGATGCTTATTCTTGCAGAGGTACACTTTTTCAAGTTAATTCTTATCGGTATAATAGTGTGTGTGTCGCATGCACTTTTTATACATGGTAGTTTGTCTTTCCTTTTGGTGCGTAGATCAAGGCCTAATAGACAACATCAGACCAGGCAATAACATATGGAGTACTCATGCATATGGGGTAGGCGTCGAGCAACTCTTAATCATTTCTCCTGCCTAGGCGAGAGGTAATTCCCATTCCCATTTTCGATTCAATACCTAACGCTTTTCCAAAGACTTGCTTATTTCCATGTTCTGATTGACCAGAATCAATTGTTTATTGACTTTCAGTTATTATTATTTTTTCCGTCACCATAGCTATTACTAGGGCTAGTAGATATACGTGACAATAATTCAAACTCAACTTCAAACTGATCAATGAATTGCATATAGTGTACAAAAGAACTTGTAATATGATTGCATTTTTTGTTTCATGTTTATGATTCAAATAGCCATATTTTTAGTAGAAAACTTTCCTAGTGTACATTATATCACTGCTAGGAATTTTTACAACTTTGAGCACATGTCTCAACATGAAACGAAAGCGTGGGCTATTAAGAGAAGAAAACAATGTTTGCTTGTGACTGCTCGTTTTCTTTGTGACACGGATGCTGAAAAATAAGGGGCAACTAAGTAACAAGCGCTCCTTCGGGAGCCTCGCAACGATCAGCGCCACTTGGCGCGCTCATAGCCATTCATCACGTGTCGCGCTCTGCACGCTCCCTTCGGATTTTATTTTTTTATTTTTACGCACGCGTTTTCGGCTTTTTCAAAAGTTTTTTTTGGTTTTTTTCGACGTTTTGGTTTTTTACCGGTCTTCTCTAGCTTTTCGACCAAAATTTTTTTTTCGGGAAAAAGATTTTTTTTGCGCAAAAAAATGCATTTTTTTCGGGAGAGTCACGATTTTGTTTTCGCGAGAGGCACGGTTGTGCTTTCGCGAGAGGCACGGTCGTGCTTTCGCGTGCCTCTTGGAAACGGAAAAAAACGTGTTTTCTGTTTTTTTTTCTTTCACGAGAGGCACGGTTTTGCTTCCGCGAGAGGCACGGACGTGCCTCTTTCGGAAAGGAAAAAACGCGTTTTCTGTTTTTTTTTCTTTCGCGAGAGGCACGGGCGTGCTTTCGCGTGCCTCTTGGAAACGGAAAAAAACGTGTTTTCTGTTTTTTTTTCTTTCACGAGAGGCACGGTTTTGCTTCCGCGAGGAAAAAACGCGTTTTCTGTTTTTTTTCTTTCGCGAGAGGCACGGTTTTGCTTCCGCCAGAGGCACGGTTGTGCTTTCGCGAGAGGCTCTTTCGAAAAGGAAAAAAAAGCGTTTTCTGTTTTTTTTTCTTTCGCGAGAGGCACGGTTTTGCTTCCGCCAGAGGCACGGTTGTGCTTTCGCGAGAGGCACGGGCGTGCCTCTTTCCGAAAAGGAAAAAAACGCGTTTTCTGTTTTTTTTTCTTTCATGAGAGGCACGATTTTGTTTCCGCGAGAGGTACGGTTGTGATTTCGTCGGAGGCACGGGCGTGCCTCTTTCGGAAAGGGAAAAAAACCCATGTTCCCGGTTCGGTTTTTTCGTCGGTTTTTTCGTCCGGTTTTTTTATGAAAAAAAAGTTCGTCAAAATCTGTCAACATGGGATCTACTTTTGAAGATCTCAACGCGAGGAATCCAATAGCGAAAACGGTTCGAGATTTGGACGCACGGTTTAAGAGATAAAACATTTTTAATAAACGGATCTACGAAAAAAGGAGAAACTCCCAGGTTGCGACAAATGACGCACGCACATGCAGCGCGCCACTTATCACAACTTGGAAAAGTTGGAGTGATCTCCGCAAAGAATACTTCTTAATTAGTGATTTCGAAAAAACAATAGTCCTACTTCAAAAACGGAAATGGAAATTAGGCAGTTGGGGTTGGGCCACGGAGGCCACAGGACGGAACGAGAGGCCGTGGCGCGCCGCGGCCTTATCCGCACCGCACCACACCTTGACGTCCCGCCACGCCGACCGCGCAATGGGCCACCAATGGCCACCACCGCCGCCGCCGCTCTCTCCTGCTCCTGCTCCCGGTCTCCCTCCCCTTCCTCCACGCTCCTCCTCCGGCGAACCGTCTCAGACTTCCACCGCCGACCTGCCCATGCCGGCGTCCGCCGACCCCGCCTCGCCCCCTTGCACGGTGAGACCGGCTGAGACCATTGCCCCGCCGTCATCTCTCTGCTTATGCACTCCACGTACGTATGATCCTATTTCTTCCGAGTTCTGACCGCGTTCGTGCTGGGTGACCGGGGCAGTGGTGGATGACTCCAAGGAGGTGGAGACGAGGTCGGAGACAGACAGGCTGGTGGACGGCCTGAACTTCGGGGAGCTGTGCAACGACTTCGAGTGCATAAGCAGCCCGTACGTGGAGTCCACGGCCAGGCAGATCGCCAGGGACATCCTCGAGATCCGCCAGGACAACCGCGCCCTCAGCTGCTACGCCGTCGCCGTCAAATACAAGGTGCGTGCCCTCTGCAGGCTGCAGCTCCCAGCTGTCGATTCAGCTTGTATGATGACCATTTTTCCGCCAATAGAAGTTTTATCGATCAGAGTTCATCTCTAGCTTCGGCATATTAAGATGTACACAACCAAAGCAGGTGCGAAAGTAAAAAAAAATGGAATGGAAAACAAGGAAGTGCCTATCTGTAGAGGGAATCGGCATTAAGCTCAATGACTACTAGCTCTAGGCAAAGGCATGCTGCCATGGCCATATCTTAATACTCCATCTTGAGAAGCATAGACTTGTGTACATGAGTTCATATCCCACATGGGTGAAGAAATGCTTGTTCTGTTAAATAACACATCATTTCTGGGTAGCCACAATGCCAACAAAATACTGCCACGATAAACAGATATAAGAGCACACTAGGGCCCAGGGGTAGGATTTCATCGCTGCTCATCTTCATCTGAGAGGTGAACATTTTTGAGCCCGTTAAGTAGCCCATGCAACCTACTCCCTCCGTTCAGAATTACTTGTAGAAATGAATGTATCTAGACGTATTTTAGTTCTAAATACATCTATTTTCGAGACAAGTAATTCCGAACGGAGGGAGTACCAACTTTGTCCAATTAGGTTGCTCCTGAGCAAGATATTAGGAGGAGAGGTGCTAAGGACCTCACAATGGTGTTAACGGAACGGTGCTCTCCTTGGCCATCTAGTGGTGGCGCCAGGATTGGGCCAGGCCCCAGGCCACCTTCAAGCTCTGTCTCCACTCCAGGCCAAGGCATGCTGCCATGGCCATATCTTAATCCTCCATCTTGAGAAGCATAGACTTGTGTACATGAGTTCATATCCCACATGGGTGAAGAAATGCTCGTTTTGTCAAATAACACATCATTTCTGGGTAGCAACAATGCCAACAAAATACTGCCACGACAAAATACAACAACGTCCGCGGTGCTACGTGTTTTTCTACCTTGAGGTTGCGTTCTTTCTCGAGGTCATGTTCCATAAAAAGAATTGTTACATCCACAATGTTATGCACCATCCCATCAATCTGCCTGTCAACTTTGCCACTTTCAATTAGGATGACAAGCATGTAGGCAACTGTGTTAAAACTTAAAAAGACGGGAGACTCAGCTACCACCTTGGAGTTTGGTGAAGAATGTCAACATCATGGTCAACCCAAGCACACCACCTTGGAGAGAAAAAGACAATTTGACTTCATCATAAACTTTCTCGAAATCAATTGTAAAATTGACTCAATTTCAAAAAAAGAAGTAAAATTGACTCCACTCATCTTATTCCGCTGTAGGTTATGCATAGTCTCATGACATGAAAGCCCCTTCCGGATGTCCCTCCCTTGCATAAATGTCGTTTGTGTATGCCGAACCACATGGTCCACCACACGATTAATCCGGTTATTAGTAACATTAGTAAAAAAAAGCTTACATTTAATAAGCAGATATACCGATCTTGTGCAATGAACTGATGACCAATAAACATACAAGTATACGATCCTATGAGCAATGACCTTATATTTCTGTAAAATTCTTCTTTCTAGCTAGTGAACATGAATGTTAAGGTGTTGTTCAGAACGTTTGCTGCGAATAAAGTTCGTGTTTGAATTCCCAACATGCCAAAGTATGCAAAACTGAGAAGACTGATGTGTCCATGCCTCAATAGATGCACTTCCAGTGCATGAATGGGATACTTGCAGAGTTCAGGTTACACGCATATATCATATCATTAGGGTGACATGCTGCTTTCTTCTTTCAGGATCCTCTCAGGTCATTTGTGGGGCGTGAGAAGTACAAGAGGCCATTGTGGATCACCGAGGCCCTGGAAAAACCTACGGTGGTAAGGATTGATCGAGCTTCATGCCATTACTTATTCCACTCATATATGTTCACCACAAACAACTGTTGGTTTAATTACGCATGTCGATGAACGCAAAATCAGTCCCTGGAATTGCATGGAATCACACACTCCATGAAACTTCCCACACGGTACATCATTCATTGGTACCCGTTTCAAGCATGATGCCATCTAATCAACACTCTGGTTACTGCGTCAGACAGTCCAGGAAATGTCAATGCAATCCACAAGCACTCTGACCATCAAGTGGACGCTGAGGGGGAAACCCAAGAACGCCTTCTTTGCGGCCGCGGGAGGGGAGCTGGTCGTCCGCGTCGACTCGCAGTTTGTCCTGAACCAGATCAGCGGGCAGGTGTTGGAGCACTTCGAGTCTTGGGACCTCTCCGCGTCGTCCCCTCTCGCGCAGACCTACTTCTGGTTTTCCAGGAGGGTTTACTCCACCGTGGAGGCCGGCAAGGACACGATCGAGGCTGCCAAGGGCGTGGTGTCGCGGCTGAACAAAGACGACAATCTGGAGGTCTATCCCGACCCCCTGGGAGATCCCACTAAGGTACTACATGATCCTTTTATGATCTGCATGCTGATTTCACGAGAAGTGAAGTTTGGTTATGCCGATTACTGACGGCTGTTATTTTCTGACGTTCATGATGCAGTTTTTTACAAGGCCGGATGATCTGAACCAGGACGTGGTTCAGATTGGGCTCTTCCTGGCCGTCCTCTACTTCATTGTACAGTTCCTGAAAACGACTCTGTGATGATGACTGTAATAGCTACGGCTCGTGACTGAATTCTCTGGAATAAGGTTGTCTGTATATACGTACCCGTGTATCGATGTCTAACATACTCATATAGCACGCATGCCCACGCAGGCATGAGTTTTTGAGACTAGTCACTTGATGGTCACTATGTTGCCATTGATCACTTGGTTGGTAGTGATTTCAGTGGCCAGGGTTGGGCACGGCCGAGCAAACACTTGGAAGTTGTGGTCGCAACGAAGGAGCATCAGCCTCTGGCTCGCCCAAGCTCACCAGCCACGCAGTTGCTGCCGCTGCTCGACCTATCCGTGACAGTGAGGTTGCTGCCGCTCCGCTACCGTCCGCAGTGGCTACATGTTTTTCTACCTTGCGTCGCGATCGTAGCCGCACGTCGCAGGATCTCTGGCGTCTCCCGGTAAAATATCTCCGGCCGGAACTTTCCATTGCTTCTCTGAAGAAGCTAGCGGAGCCACAGACATTGCCATCCAAGCTAGATTTTGTGCAAGCTGTATAGGTTTGCTGGCGAGACAGGTAGAATTCGCACAACGTGGCGCACGCGCGCGGTACAATCGCGATCTATACTTCTGCTAGAGAGAGAGGCCAGTGTTTTTCTCTCGTCTGATACTGATTCTTTTGGAGATGCTGGTTACTTTGTTCACTGGGGAGTGCAGAGCTGCCCTGAATTACGCTGCATCATGAAAGTGCCTTTTTTTTGGAGGAAGCATCTGAAAGTAATTGAAGCAGAACGTACTAGATGAAGACAAAGCAGGCGTCGTAACTTTACTCGTTTCAGTCAGAAATTGAAGGAGAAGCATCTAAGATGCTGATTCCATGTACTCCTAATATCCATCGTGATACCTCAGGAGTCATCAACTAGTCACGGTACACACATGTGGCGACGACCTGTGGCCGTGTGTGGGCTCATAAGGTCCGTAGCCCACAAGTCGCCGGTGCAAGTGTCATATACAGATGTCACACACGCTGTCCGTGGAACAGATGGAACAAGGAAACCGAGCAGGGCACCACACGATCAGATCTTCCGGTTAGCCAAAACACCCTCGGTGCTCACAAGTACAGGATCCAGCGTCACCACAAAACCGCAGGAACTTCCGAGGGCAGCCACGTCCATTCTCAGAAGAAACCATCTCTGCTCGATAGCCGATATATACCACCAAGCAACCGGGATTTCCCCTCAAGCTCACCCACTCATCTGCTGCCGCTGCTTCAGAGAAAACACCGCTCTGCACACCACCAATTCACACCACCCGTTGGGGGCGTTACCTTCCAAAACTCCTGCAGCCAATGGCGTTACGCCTCTCCGTCTCCTCGCCGCAGAGCACGGCCTCCTCGCCGGCCATCTCCTCATGCCGCCCCGCCGCCTGCGGCCGCTTCCTGGCCTGCGTGGCGGCTTCTCAGAAGAGGAGCCTGATGGCGGTGTCTGCCTCTGATGGGAGAGGAGTGGCTCCGGTGAAATCCGGCGGCTTGGAGACAGCCACGACGGGAGCCGGCGAGGTGGAAGCGCCCACAGCGGCGGTGGCGGTGACCGGGCAGGTCACGGAGGTCTGCAAGGACACCTTCTGGCCAATTGTCAAGGCAGCAGGGGAGAAGCCCGTCGTCCTCGACATGTACACCCAATGGTACTGTGCAAGCCCCATGCATTTCTCCGTTTCAGCCCTTCTTCACTGATGAACTACTGTCTCAATCTCACATATTCCTGACATACAAGCTAGGCCAGATTATTTAGAGATGCATGGGTATTGTTATAATCAAGACCAGATGTCATCCCGCAGCAGAGTGATGAAACTTCCTTGTCTGCAGGTGCGGCCCTTGCAAAGTTATGGCACCAAAATTCCAGGAGATGTCTGAGAAGGACCACGACGTCGTGTTCCTCAAGCTTGATTGCAATCAAGACAACAGGGTATGTTAGAAACTGGAACCATCTTGCTGTCTCATGTGTATCTTGTATTTTGTTTGAATATATCATGGTAAGCTTCTTGGTGCTTGTCAATTGTAGCCTCTTGCAAAGGAGCTTGGCATAAGGGTTGTACCAACATTCAAGATTTTCAAGGATGGGAAGGTTGCAAAGGAGGTCACTGGTGCGAAGATTGATGAATTAGCGCGTGCGATTGAGGAAGTGAAGTCAAGCTGAGCAATTCCCTGGAAAGAAATGCAGCAGTTAGCATGCTATCACTAGTGTACACTATGGGATGAAAACAGCCTTTGTGGAAGTGGATAATCACCGTGGAGAAAAACAGTTATTATAGTTCTTCTGCTTATGATGATTTACCAATCGTTCTGGACAATATACACCCATCCATGTGGAGTTTATGCTGTAAATAGTCATTTCAATCTTTCTGAAAATACGGTTGCTTCCTGATCTCACTAATTTGCAGGCATACCAAGCATGTTTTGCAAATCATATTAAAAAAATCTTGTTCTTACAGATGTAGGCATCGTGACACTGAGCTAAGATTGCTTTACTCAATTCATTCCTATTATACCATGTAACCATAGCTTAAATATCTATAAAGTGTCTCATAACTTCAAATATTAGCCATTGGATATGCTCTATCAAACGGTTGAGATGGCAATCCGAACATTATCATCTGTTGAATAAAGTTTTCAACTCATAAGATTTTGCACGTTGCCTTCTAACTGAACCCCAACTCTATCATCTGATGTGTTCTAGAAACATCTTTCGCCATGCTTATCTGATTCTCTAATAAAATAAGAGACTAAGAACAATCTGGATTCTAGAGGGGTAAGAACCAAGTTGGGATAGAGTTGGATCTTGCCAATATGATTCCAGGAAAGGAAATAAATGTCAGAGTGTATTTTTCCATGCTGTTATATATCTAAATGGAGTGCAAAGCAGGTACATTTTACTAGTTTTGTTAAAAAAATACATATCTAAGATGCAGAGCTTAAACTGCTTGTGGAGGTTACAAACTTATTATAGAAAAGTAACTCTGAATACCTACGCAAATCAATATAAATTAACCATGGTGAGTTCCAAGTATAAAATGAGCTGTGAAGAAATGAAGGTACCTTGCTAGCATCCCAACTTAGTTGCAGTCTTGATAGTTCAATTAGCCATGTTTTCTGCCTCAGCCTGCACCGATTTAACATATAGCAAACAGAAATGTTTGTGGTGCTTTTCAGCTCCTCAAAAGACATCTTGCCTTGCTCCCTCTGCTGATCCTAAAACCAACTAGACCCTGGCTGTTTGAAGGGTAATTTTGTTTTCATCAGCGACCGAACTCTTTCTGCCTCCTCCCATTGTCCTCTCCCAGCATATATACTCGACAGCAGTATATAGTTCCCAGTATTTCGAGGTTCCAACTCAAAAAGCTTATTTGCAACAACTTCAGCAATCTCAGCATTGTCGTGCGTCTTGCACGCACTAAGCAGGGCACCAAGAGCACCTGGATGGGGCCCCATCGGCATTGTTTGGACCATCTCAAAAGCCTCCTCAAGCCTCCCTGCACGACCAAGCATGTCGACAACACAGGCATAGTGATCTGCCCGACGGTTCATCCCATACTCATGCACCATTGCTTCCCAATAGCCCAACCCTCTATCAACAAGCCCTGCATGGCTGCACGCAGTAAGCACTCCGACGAAAGTGATCGGATCAGGTCTAACTGCCTGAGCTTGCATCCGTTCAAACACTTGAAGTGCCAGCTTTGCGTGCCCATGAGTCGCCAGCCCACTAATAAGTGCAGTGTAAGGGTATGCATCCGGATGTTCAATCTCCCTAAAAGCATTGAGAGCCTGCTCGACATTCCCGCACTTGGCATGCATATCTACCAGTGCTGTAAGCACCTTCTCATTCCTTTCAATCCTCTTCCTGTCAACATAGGTTCCAACCCACCCAGCTAACGCTGTGCTGCCTATCTGGGAAGCAGAGGAGATAACTCCGACCATGGTGGCTGCATCTGGCTCAATCCCAGCAGCCTCTAGTCCCCTAAACAACGCAAGTGACTCCTTAGGCTGCCCACATTGAGCATACCCATTTATCATCGCTGTCCATGTCACAAGATTCTTCCCTGGCATTTTATCGAACAGCTCCCGCGCGCTCTGCATCGACCCGCTTTTGCAGTATCCAATAATCAACACAGACCAGGAGGCGGAATCTCTGGTAGGCATTTCATCAAAAACCCGGTGAGCAGAGGCAAAGTCACCGGCATTGACGTAGACGACCACCATGGCGTTCCAGGAGACCTGGGTTCTGGAGGGCATGGAGGTGAAGAGTGACTCGGCGGCGGCCACAGAGGCGAGTCGGGCGTGTGTGCAGAGGAGAGAGTTGAACGAGACGGCGTCAGGCACCGGGATGTCGGCGAGCGCGGCGTGCGCGGCAGGGAGGTCGTCGCACTTGGCGTAGAGGGCGACGAGAGCGTTAGCGACGGGGAGGCAGGTGGGGGCGAGCGCGAGGCGGAGCGCGACGGAGTGCAGGGACGCGCCGAGCCGGAGGAGGCCGAGGGACGCGGCGGCGTTGAGCGCGAAGGGGACGGTGAAGTGGTCGGGGGAGACGGGCAGGCGCGACATGAGGAGGAGCAGGCGCAGCGCGGCGTGAGGGCGCGGCTTGGACAGGCTGCGGATGGCATGGTTGAGGAGCGAGCGGATGACGGGTGGAGGGGTGTCGGCGTGCGCGCGGATGAGGCGCGCGTGGACGGCGGCCGCCGGCGGGGGCGGGTGGTCGGAGGCGAGGACGCGGGAGAGGTGGTCGAGGCGTGGATTGCGGTTTGGTCGGGCCGCCATAGTAGCTAAGGAACTGTTCGGGCTGGGGGCATGTTATGCACTGTGCTGTGCGGTTTTCAACTTGCAGATTGGGCTTTGTTAGTACTCCTGGGCTGAGTATGACGGTCGAGTCGGACAAGTTCGTCCGAGCAAAATTACCATGGCTTGCCAGGGACACGGATTTTGTGAATATGGTTCCACACACATCCCTTATCAATAGTAAAAAATACTATAAAAATATAAAAAAATCTGAATATTTTTTGTGATATGCATAGTCGACCGGTATATTCGCGTATGAAGTTTCACGAAGAAATGACATCCTTGACATTCTGCATAAAAATGACAAAATGGAAGCTATATTAAAAACATTGTTGATGAATAGTAAGGGCCGGATTGTATTTTCTTCACTGAGAATATCACGGATGTCAGTAATTCATGAAACTTCACACTTGAGTAGAATGGTGAACCAAGTTTGATACCTAAAATTTTATATTTTTTAAAATTTTCTAGTATTTTTTTTTGAATTTACTATTCACGTGGGTGCGTGTGGAACCATGTTCACCTTTGTATTTTCGGGCTTGCCAACCCTTAAAAAAATTGCTTGCCAAATAACGGAGCTCTCATCCCTAAAAAAATAACGGAGCTCTAAGAAAAGCAAATTTATTCTGAACGCGGTTGTTCTAATCCTGAGCTCATATGAGCTCAGGCAAACAGTAAAAAAAATTAGTGAAACTTTGACAAATGTTTTCATAGCTTGCAAAATTTCATCACCGCCCGCTCGCATAAGAGGTAGTACCGCTCCCTTGAGCGGTAGTACCACCCGTCCGCGCAAGCAGTAGTACCGCTCCCTTGAGCGGTAGTACCGCCCGCTGCGGGCTGAGAATGGGGATAATGGTTGGATTTTTTCCCCACCTATAAAAGGGTTTCTTCTTCCCCATTGGGAATTATCCTTCAAGCTCGTGTTTGGCCCCCATTGTTGACCTTCTTCGAGCTTACTATCTCTCAATCCCTCCATGGATTCTTGCTAGTTTTGGGGGGGAAAGAGAGAGGAGATATAGATCCACATTTCCACCAATCACTTTCTCCTCTATGTGAGGGGAACCCCTTGAATCTAGATCTTGGAGTTCTTGGTGTTCTCCTTCTTGTTCTTCCTCTCTTTTTCCTCCATAGCTTTCATTGCTTTGGTGGGATTTGAGAGTGAGGGACTTGGATACTCCGTATGCCCTTGCCATTGCATTAGTTGCATTGGTTTGAGTTCTCCATGATGATACGTGGAAGTTACAAGTTGAGAAGCTTATTACTCTTGGGTGCTTGGTACCCTTTAGCTTGTTCCTCTTGGGTGCTTGGGCGCCCTAGACGGTTGGTGGTACTTCGGAGCTCAATCATTATGGTGTAAAGCTCCGGACAAGCGGCGGGGTCTCCAATTAGGTTGTGGAGATCGCCCCGAGCAATTTGACGGGTACCGATGACCGCCCCCAAGGGTTGCCAAAGTGTACGGGTTCGGTGACCGCCCCCAAGGGTTGCCATTTGTACGGGTTCGGTGACCGCCGTCAAGGGTCCCTTAGTGGAATCACGACATCTTGCATTGTGCGAGGGTGTGAAGAGATTACGGTGGCCCTAGTGGCTTCTTGGGGAGCATTGTGCCTCCACACCGCTTCAAACAGAGATTAGCATCTACACGGGTGTGAACTTCGGGATACATCTGTTGGAGATATGCCCTAGAGGCAATTATGTATGATGATATTTCCTGTGTTAATGAATAAAGATAGTCCTTGGACATTATCAATGATGTGTATTAGCAAGTACGTGACTTGTTTGTGGGACTATGCATTGTATGATGACTGACCTAAAAGGTCCCTAGTCGAAAGGGCTGTGTGGACGCGCAGCCGACTAGACTAGCATATGACACGGTCGATGGCTTGGTCTCACTAGACATGGAGCATTGGATGCTAACCGGATAATATGGACTTGGAAAGGTCTGGTCGGATTCGACGTAGTCGGATCTGAGTCGAGATAAGGTCCGAGTCGGACAGACCCAACTATGAGATGCTGCGATATGTCATCTGTGAGTCTCTAGTACAACATACGTTCTATGTCCTAAGACCTGAGCTGACGCATGTGCTTGGGATGGTGACAAACCTGCTTTGGGCCGACCAAACGCTACTCCGTAACTGGGTAGTTACAAAGGTGGGTCTCAGGCTTGTCCAGACCCATGCTGCGAGACATGGTCGAGCAAGATGGGATTTGCCCCTCCGATTAGGAGAGATATACTCTGGGCCCCTCGTGTGATCCGACCAGGATAAGCATGGCCATGCGACAAGGATTATGAGATAATCTGGATGGTGGTCGGCATCACTGGAGGAGAAAGAGGTCGGGCTATTACAAGGATGACAATCTCGCCTTGAGCCCGACAACATATATCGTGTGGCAAAGGGAACAGAAGTGTGACATGTTATACAGGTTCGCCTAACCAGCTTCATAGTCTGCTTGGTGTTCGGCATGCCTTGCTAGAGGCCGCTACCAATCATGCAGTTCGGAGGTGATCCGAACTGCGACCAAGCCGACTTGAACCTAAGGGGTCGCGCGCTTAAGGGAAGGAACCTACGAGGTCGGATCCGAGGACACTGGTCGGATGTGATCCGACCTGTATTCGGATTGTGACCGAGTAGAGTTGTGGGCTTTAGGGTCCATGTGAGGCCCAAGTGTTGAGCCCGCGATGGACGCCTATATAAAGTGGAGGTGCGACACACTCATGCGGTTGATCGCTTCAGGGCTTTCACTAGGGTTTGCATGTGTTGCGAATAGACACCTCCACTCGCTGCCGGTTGTGTGATCGGACCTAGCAGTCCGCCGCACGACATTCCTCCTGCACGCGCGGATACCGTTAGAGGTGGTGCACTTGCGCCGCTCCTGCGAACCTGTACGTGGGAATCGACGACCGGCTGTTCGAGGGAGATCGGACAAGGAGGAGACGAACCACACGAATGTGCTGCCCCAACTCTTCTTCCGCTGCATGGTACTGCGCGTCTAGTGGTAACGATCTGTGATCCATCTCCCGTAGCATGTTCTTGGTTGTTCTGCACGTAGGATTTTTTTAAATTGGCAGTCGACGCACCCTACTGTAGATCCCAACAGTGGTATGAGATCCTCTGCTATAGGATTTGGATTCAGATCGTATGCATATTAGATATGTGGAGGCGGCAGATGAGATCTGTTGTCGTTGATGAGATCGATTGTGTGCACGGTTGATGAGATCAACTGCACATGGGTATCGATGAGGCTATGTTTTCTGATGATCGGAGTCGATGAGGTCGTGACACAACCTGCCCCTACCGGTCGGTATCCGCCATCGGGACCGCCGTGTGCGTAGCGCCTTGTATTTCGTACACGACCACTCAAACCGGTAGAATGTGAGTGACTCTGTTTTGCAGGTTTGATGTGAATAGTATGGCTCATGTGTATGTGATGCATGTGTGTAATTTATACATGGCCCGCGTCTCATGTTTGTCAGCCGGCAGGAGCCAAAGTGTTGTCATTATATTGTATAATGACCTGCGTGTCGACTTGTGACTCTATGTAAAATTCATTGCTAGTTGTAGTAGTTGGATAATAGAGATCAGGTTGGTGGCTTGGCGTCTTGGCATGACAAACAAGATGGAGTTCCTAGATGGTCATCGGAGTCGGAGCCGACCTGGAAGAACATCCATGAAGGAGCCATACTATTTCACAATATGTGTTTATTTGTGATTGTTATGCTTCTTTGTTTCTATGCATGTCAGAATGGTAGAAAGATCCCTCATGAATATCAAGTAAATTGCCATTCCCGATGTTGCACCTTCGCACGTCAAGTACGTCTAGTAGTGGGCTCATAAAATTGGGGTGCTGCTGGGTGTCCTTGAACTGAAGGGTTCGTGTCAGACACGAACATGCACTGCATCAGGTTAACTTGACAAGGCTATCAAAACGGTTTTGGGCCTTGTGGCAAAGAAGGTTGGGAGCCAGGGTATAAGGTACCTTCCCGACCGACAGGAGTCGTATAGAGATACAATTAGCAAGGAGTTGCTTACCGGATAGGTATGTTGGCTAGTAGTGATGCTAAAGCTCACTAGTCGCATGTGCTAGTCGGATCCTGAATCACTGAGAGTTTGCGGAGGGATGCTGACTTCAGTGGGAGTATTTCTGTTTAGGCTAGAATTACTCTACATAAACACATTGCTTAGTGATTGCATATTTTCTGTTGTAGATCATGGCACCACCTACTCAACCCAACTTTGCATTGAAATCAATTCTGGAAAAGGATAAACTGAATGGAACAAACTTTACCACCTGTATAGAAATCTAAGAATTGTTCTCAAGCACAATAAAAAGGAACATGTTCTAGAGGATCCACTTCCATAGGAACCTGCCGATAATGATAATGCCACAACTAAGAATGCCTACCAGAAACTCGTTGATGAATCAACAGAAATCAGCTGTCTGATGCTAGCTTGTATGGAGCCCGATTTGCAACAGCATTTCGAAAATGTTAAGGTTTACGATATGATCAAGAGTCTCAAGAGCATGTTTCAGACACAGGCTAGGACGAAAGGTTCAACGTCTGGCGATCCTTGATGGATTGCAAGCTTAAGGAAGGTGATCCACTGAGCCAACATGTGATCAAGATGATCAGATATGTGCAAGCGTTGGATCGGTTGGGCTTCCCGCTCTTGGATGAGCTGGCTACTGATGCAGTTCTGGGTTCTCTTCCACCCAGCTATGGGACGTTCATCTCGAACTATCATATGCATGGTATGGATAAGAAGCTCACTGAATTGCATGGGATGCTCGAAGTGGCAGAGCAGGATATTAACAAAGGCACGCATCAAGTGTTGATGGTGCAGAAATCGGCCAAGTTCAAGAAGAGTTGGTCCAAGAAAAAGGCTAAGGAAAAGGGCACGGAGACGGTAACCTCCGCCGCTGCACCGAAGTCTGGACCGGACTCGAAGACCATTTGCTATCATTGCAAGGAAACTGGTCACTGAAAGAGGAACTGTAGCAAGTGGCTTGCAGAGCATGGCAAGAAGGCCGGAAATGCTTCTTCAGGCAAAGGTACACTTGTTGCATATGTTATAGACATTTACCTTGCTGACATACCTAGTAGCTCTTGGGTATTTGATACCGGATCGGTTCTTCATATTTGCAACTCGATGCAGGGGCTGGAAATAACTAGGCGTGTGGCACAAGGGGAGATTGACATCAAGGTCAGCAACAAAGCAAGAGTTGTTGCATTGGAGGTCGGCAGGATGCAGCTCCAGCTCCAGCTTCCTTCCGGAACAAAGCAAGAACATTATTTCTGTCTTATGCTTGATGAGTCAGGGTTATGAATTCAGTTTAAAGGACAATGATTGTTCGTTTTATTTGAACGGTATGTTCCACGGCTATGCACCCATTGTTGATGGGCTATTTATATTGAATCTAGAAACGGAACCGGTCTTAACGTGAATGTCAAGAGGCATAAGC
Organism: Triticum aestivum; assembly: GCF_018294505.1. Classification (NCBI taxonomy): domain Eukaryota; kingdom Viridiplantae; phylum Streptophyta; class Magnoliopsida; order Poales; family Poaceae; genus Triticum; species Triticum aestivum. Next base: position 709,245,293 of record NC_057801.1, read on the forward strand.
CTAATGAGATAAATCCGACATACTTCTGGCATTGTCGGCTTGGACACATTAGTCTGAAACGCATGGAGAAGCTCCATGATGATGGGATCCTAACTTTTGTTCGACTTTGAGTCATTCGAGACATGTGAATCATGCTTGCTCGGCAAGATGACTAAGTCTCCTTTCGCCAAGAGTTGCGAGAGGGCGTCCGAGCTGTTGGAACTTATACATAGTGATGTGTGTGGTCCAATGAGCACAACTGCCAGAGGTGGCTATCAGTACTTCATGACTTTTACCGACGACTTGAGTAGATACGGATATATCTATTTGATGAGGCACAAGTTAGAAACTTTTGAAAAGTTCAAAGAGTTTCAGAACGAGGTTGAGAATCAGCTCGGCAAGACTATAAAGCTTCTGGTATCTGATCGTGGAGGTGAGTACATGAGCCAGGAGTTTGATGATCATCTGAAAAGTCGAGGTATAGTACCTCATCTCACACCTCCGGGTACACCATAGAGAAACGGCGTGTCGTAACGGAGGAATAGGACCTTGTTGGACATGGTCCGGTCTATGATGAGCAAATCGGATTTACCCTTGTCATTTTGGGGATACGCTCTAGAAACTGCAGCTTTCACACTTAATAGGGTACCATCAAAATCCGTGGACAAGACACCACATGAGATGTGGACTGGGAAGAGTCCCAGTTTGTCTTTTCTAAAGATTTGGGGTTGTGAAGCATTTGTCAAGCGACTTATGTTAGACAAGCTTACACCCAAGTCACAGAAATGCATATTCGTGGGATATCCGAGGGAAACCTTGGGATATAGCTTCTACAACCGGGAAGAAAACAAAGTGCTTGTTGCTCGGAATGGGGTTTTCCTTGAGAAAGAGTTTCTCAGTCGGGAGGCCAGTGGGAGGACGGTTCAACTCGAATAAATTCGAGGACCACTCGGGGACGGCTCGGTTGGTGATGAGATCATACCGGAGTCAGTCAGGGAACCCGTAGTGGAAGCGGCACCGGAACCATGAAGGTCAGAAAGATTGCGCAGAGTGCGTGATGTATTGTTGCTAGAAAGTGACTAGCCGGCCACGTATGCGGAAGCGATGGTGAGCCCAGATTCCGAGGCATGGCTGGAGGCCATGAGATCCAAGTTAAAGTCCATGGATGAGAATCAAGTCTGGGACTTGGTTGATCTGCCACCTGGCGTAACTGCCATTGGTTGCAAATGGGTCTTTAAGAAGAAACCCGATGTGGATGGAAATGTTCAGATCCACAAAGCTCGGCTTGTCGCTAAAGGTTATGGACAAGTTCAACGGATTGACTATGACAAGACTTACTCGTCGGTAGCGATGCTGAAGTCGGTGAGGATCATACTAGCTATAGCTGCATATTTCAATTACGAGATATGGCAGATGGATGTCAAGACGGCTTTCCTTCACGGGAATTTAACCGAGGACGTGTATATGATACAACCCGAGGTTTTTTTTGATCCGACTAGCGCTAGTAAGGTATGCAAGCTCAAGAGATCCATTTATGGGTTGAGGCAAGCATCTCGGAGCTGGAATAATTTTTTGATGAGGTCGTCACTGGTCTCGGTTTCATCAAAAGCAAAGAGGACGCTTGTTTATACAAGAAGTTAAGTGGGAGCTCGATAGTGTTTTTGATCTTGTATGTGGATGACATACTACTGATCGGAAATGATGTTTCAATGTTGAACTCAGTCAAGGAATCATTGAATGGGAATTTTTCGATGAAGGACCTTGGTGAGGCAGTCTATATATTAGGCATTAAGATCTATAGAGATAGATCGAGGAGGCTGCTCAGCTTAAGCCAGAGCACATATATAGATAAAGTGTTGAAGTGATTCAACATGAGTGAGGCGAAGAAGGGGTTCTTGCCACTCTCACATGGTATAAGGCTAAGCGAGACTTAGAGTCCTTCGACATCTGATGAGCGAAGCAAGATGAGTAGGATTCCGTATGCCTCGACAATCGGATCCATCATGTATGCCATGATATGTACACGGCCTGATGTTGCTTTTGCAATAAGCCTAACAAGTAGATACCAGGCCAACCCAGGTGAGAGTCACTGGGCAGCGGTAAAGACTATTTTGAAGTACCTGAAAAGGACTAAAGAGATGTTCCTAGTTTATGGAGGCGAGGAAGAGCTCGTTGTAAGGGGTTACACCGCCGCTAGTTTCCAAACTGACAGAGATGATTGTCGATCACAGTCCGGATTTGTGTATGTCATGAACGGAGGATCAGTGAGCTAGATGAGTTCCAAGCAAGATACGGTGGCCGATTCTACCACAGAAGCCGAATACATTGCGGCTTGTGAAGCTGCAAAGGAAGGTGTTTGGATCCGGAATTTTCTGGATGATCTTGGTATTTTCCCAGCCTCGGTAAAATCGTTGGACCTTTATTGTGATAATTCTGGTGCCATCGCACAAGCCAAGTGTCAGGACCCCGACTCGATGCCACATCGATCTAGCGTGTAACAACTCATATCACTTTGCGGCCTCACGCACGGTATCCCCACGGGTGTCGTCTTACCTTTGCCCGGGACCGTTTGCGCCTTTTGGCACACGTATATGATAGTGTCGCTAGCATCCATATGGTAAAGAGCCCGGGCTAACATGGCTAGTCGTAAACCCAAAGTGGCTCGGACCTACAGGGACAGACATCCATGACCCAGCATCGAACGTGTCGGTCATCAGCAAGTGAATTCGGGCTGTAGCACTGGGCTAGCAGGACTCCGGTAAACCGGGCTGTAGCGGGCTAACAGGACTCCGGTATCCATCGCGTGACATTTCCCCGAAGGGACAGACACAGGAACGAAGAAGGACACATGCCGGCCAGCCTAAGTGTTCCAGAGCAGTAGCAAGCTACCAAGGCTCAGTGGAAACACTAGGAGACATTTCCCGGTAAGAGAGGCTACTAAGAATAAACAACTAGGTAGTCAGATCCCACACATACCAAGCATTTCAATCATACACACAATATGCTCGATATGTGCAAATACAACAAGGCATCACAACATGACTCTACGACACATGTACTTTATTTAAGGCTCAGAGAGCCATACATAGCATACACACAAGTACGGGTCACACGACCCAGCATTCAAGTCATACAGACATACAAGCCAACAGCGGAAGTAACTTGTCTGAGTACAGACAACTAGTAAAATAAAAGAGGCTTGGGAAAGCCTGGCTATACTACGTGGTCCTTCACAAGCTCAGGATCACCACCTGGGCCTCGGTCTACTCATCGATGTCAACGTCTACAAAGAACCCATCAGAAGGGGTTGCAGCGTCTTCTGAAAAATGTAAATTAAAGCAACATGAGTACAAAGGTACTCAGCAAGACTTACATCAGATCCTACATACATGCACATTATCAAGGGGGGTTGGTGGGGTTATTGCAGCAAGCTAGCTTTGACTCTTGGCTAAGCTATCCTACGATACACCAACTTGAAATGGTTTTGCGCACACGAGTCCACTACTCACCACTTCAATACACCACCGAGGATCCACCTCCGTCATCCTACGAAAAAGCCATCCTCGGCACTCACGCTTATCTTGAGATTTTTAGTAGTATCCATTTACTTGTCTATGAACTGTATAGGCAACCAAGTAGTCCTTTACCGCGGACGCGGCTATTCAAATAGATAATGTTAACCCTGTAGGGGTGTACTTCTTCATACATGTTTCCACCACTTAGCGTCTGCACACGACATGTGCTCGGCAGACTTCAAGCGAAAGCCGACGTGGGTGTAGACCACGACCTACCTAAACACCTAAGTCTCTAGTCCAGGTTTATCGCCTATCCAGGTTCCATCCGCAGGGAGTCCGGCCGAGGTTTCCCATACGGCCCCGAACGATGTGTACAAGGTTCCGTGACACCTAACAGGTGCCCGGTATTCCCGGCCACGTACCTACCGCATCACAGCCCACCCCGCGGGTCAGCGCTGTCCACGGCTTCCAGTAAACTACAAACACCAGAAACTACTTGCAACTCCTGGACAGAGGACTAGAGTGAATAAGAAGTCGAGCGGGGTCATATTTCAGGGCCCAATGCATGGTAGTAGCTGTATCTTAAATCACACATACAGATCTCAGTGCTTAAGGTTGGCTTCAATGAAACAACCCACCATGTACTCCTACATGGCCTTTCATCGATACCTTTACCAAATCGTGTTCACCACATCACTCTCATTACCGGCATGATCATTTCACTCTAGCCCATCACCCAGATGAACCAGACCTGACACGACTCTAAGCATAGCAGGCACAGCAAGGTAGGAACAACACATACATATGGCTCAAACAACTACACATGCTAGTGGGTTTCATCTAGTTACTGTGGCAATGACAGGTCATGCAGAGGAAATGGGTTCAACTACCGTAGCACACAGCAGTTTGAAACGCGTTGTCTTAATGCAGTAAAAGAGAGCAGGAGCGAGAACATGGGATTGTATCGATATGATCAAATGGTTGGTTGCTTGCCTGATGGGTCGATGCACTGATATTGTTCTTCGTTGGGGTAATCACGATACTCCTCAGGGGCAGGACCTGCCGCAGAGAGCAACTATACACAACATCACCAAACAATATGCAACAATATGATGCATGCTTGAAACATGGCAATATGGGTGTGTTGGGCTGATGCAACTAAAACCAGATGGGTTTGAACCATTTTGAATCAAAGATTCAAGTTTTAAACTCATACATGGCCCTTATAAGTGCTTAATCTAGTTCTGATCTAAACATCAGGTTAGCTTGCTTAAACATGCATGAAACTAGTACATATGGATAGATTGGATTTTTTTGATCATTTTTCATATATAAAACTTTGCATTTGGAGTTACAGATGATTTACTATGAATTTTTGAAGTTTGGGGGATTTTCTGGAATTTATAAATCATTCTGGATTTATTTTAATTCTAGAAAAGGATTACTGCGTCAGCATGATGTCATGCTGACCTCAGCAGGTCAACAGGCTGGTCCAGGTGAAACTGACCAGTGGGTCCCGCATGTCAGTAGTTAATTAACTAATTAAATTTAGTTTAAACTAATCTGGGTTAATTAGCAGAGGGGGGGGGGCACTTGTCATAGACTCAGGGGAGTCAACCTGGACCCACCCTAGTCAAAGTCAAGGTCAAACACGCCGGCGTCTAGCCGCCGGCGAGGCCGAACGCGGCAGCGAGAGTGGTTTTGTGCACTCCGGCGACCAAATGGGCGGCAGAGAGCATCTATAGGTAGCTGGGACCGAGCCGCAGCTCTTGGTGGCGGTGGTTGAGCTCGGGGTGGCCGGAGACATCGCCGGCGACGACTTTGGCGGTCGCCGGAGTCGGGTGAAGACGAATCCGAGGCTACGGGGCACGGCGAGGCACATGGTGAGGTGCGTTGGGCCCCTGGGGACGCGGTGAGTGCGTTAGACAAGGTGGGGTGGCCGGTGGTTAGCCGGAGACACGTCGGCGACGAGCTCCGCGGCAGCGCGTGCGGGTGAACTACGTGTGCTCGTGGTGGTGCACGAGAGCGAGAAAGGGAAGGGGGAGAAGGTAGCCAGGCTCATAGCGCTCTTGAGGAAGCAGACGATGCGGTCGGAGATGAGCTGGTGCGGCGGCAACGGTGAAGGGGATCTCCGGCGGTGGCGAGGTCGAACGAGGTCGGGGCAGTGGCTTCAGGGCAAGCGAGCGCTCGGGGCTCGGCTTGTTCGAAGCAGCGGAGGGCGACGAAGCTCCTGGACACGGTGGCGCAGCGCGGGATTGACGGAGAGCGCGACTACGGCGAGGGTGCGGCGGCGGTGGCGTCGGCCATGGCGCGGGAGAGTGAGGGAGAGGAGCTGGGGGGAGGAGCTGGTGTCTGCGGGGTCGGGGAGAGGGAGAGGGGTCGATCCCCGTCATCAGCTGGACGAGGGGAGCGGCGAGGCGGCGGGCAGCTGCATGGCACGCATGCTGTGCTCGCCGTCGAGCAGCTGCCTGCCTGCCTGGCCAAGCCAAGCAGCTCGCTGGAGCAGTGGCTGGGCTGGGCCGGCAGGTGGGCCTGCTAGGTGGCGCCAGGTAAATCTTTCCCTACTTCCTGTTTTTTTTATATTCTGTAGGTTTGTTGCATTTTTAAAAAATACCTAAGAAATTCCAGAAATCACCAAACTGCACCTGGTCCTTAGTTGGAATAATTCCAGCATGGAACATTTTAGTTTGGGAATATTTGAGCATTTGAAATATTTTATAAATTTTAAATGCCCAAATTCAAATATTTATGGCTTAATTCAAAGACCTTAGGATGACCTAGAAAATTGTGCATCACTTTTGGAAGAGGTTCTGAACCAAGACAAAAATGATGGACATTTTGGAAGGGCATTTCAGGTTCATTGAAAATATTTTTAGTAAACCCTAGTTGGATTCAGAGGGGGCTGGGGGTTCTGTCATCTCCATTTCAAGTTTCTGTTGAGAAAAAAATAGACATGATGCAACACTCTAATGCATGAACTAGCTAGGGTGTGACACCAAGGAGCCGAGGAATCACCACAAGGTCAGACACATAGATCGGAAATATCACCTAATACGAAAGACCGTAAAGAATGGTGATGTAGACGTACACAAAATTCACACGGATGCAAATGTTGCAGATCCGTTGACTAAGCCGCTTCCACAACCCAAGCATGATGGGCACATTAGAGCTATGGGCATTCGATGTCTATTTGATTGACTCTAGTGCAAGTGGGAGACTGTTGCAGATATGCCCTAGAGGCAATTATGTATGCTGATATTTCCTGTGCTTATGAATTAAGATAGTCCTTGGACATTATCAATGATGTGTATCAGCAAGTATGTGACTTGTTTGTGGGACTATGCATTGTATGATGACTGTCCTAAAAGGTCCCTAGTCGAAAGGGTTGTGTGGACGCGCAGTCAACTAGACTAGCATATGACACGGTCGATGGCTTGGTCTCACTAGCCATGGAGCATTGGATGCAAACCGGATAATATGGACTTGGAAAGGTCTGGTCGGATTCGACGTAGTCAGATCCGAGTCGAGATAACGTCCAAGTCGGACAGACCCAACTATGAGACACAACGATATGTCATCCATGAGTCTCTAGTACAACATACGTTCTATGTCCTAAGACCCGAGCTGACGCATGTGCTCGGGATGGTGACAGACCTGCTTTGGGCCGACCAAACGCTACTCCGTAACTGGGTAGTTACAAAGGTAAGTCTTAGGCTTGTCCAGACCCATGCTGCGAGACATGGTCAGGCAAGATGGGATTTGCCCCTCCGATTAGGAGAGATATACTCTGGGCCTCTCATGTGATCCGACCAGGATAAGCATGACCATGCAACAAGGATTATGAGATAATCCGGATGGTTGTCGGCATCACTGGAACAAGAAAGAGGTCGGGCTAGCACAAGGATGACAATCTCGCCTTGAGCCCGACAACATATATCGTGTGGCAAAGGGAACAGAAGTGTGACATGTTATACAGGTTCGCCTAACCAGCTTCATAGTCTGCTTGGTGTTCGGCATGCCTTGCTAGAGGCCGCTACCAATCATGCAGTTCGGAGGTGATCCGAACTGCGACCAAGCCGACTTGAACCTAAGGGGTCGCGCGCTTAAGGGAAGGAACCTACGAGGTCGGATCCGAGGACACTGGTCGGATGTGATCCGACCTGTATTCGGATTGTGACCGAGTAGAGTTGTGGGCTTTAGGGTCCATGTGAGGCCCAAGTGTTGAGCCCGCGACGGACGCCTATATAAAGTGGAGGTGCGACACACTCATGTGGTTGATCGCTTCGGAGCTGTCACTAGGGTTTGCATGTGTTGCGAATAGACACCTCCACTCGTCGCCGGTTGTGTGATCGGACCTAGCAGTCTACCGCATGATGTTCCTCCTGCACGCGCGGATACCGTTAGAGGCGATGCACTTGCGCCGCTCTGGCGAACCTGTACGTGGGAACCAACGACCGGTTGTTTGACGGAGATCGGACGAGGAGGAGACGAACCATGCGAACGTGCTACCCCAACTCTTCTTCCGCTGCACGGTACTGCGCGTCTAGTGGTAACGATCTGTGATCCATCTCCCATTGCATGTTCTTGGTTGTTCTGCGCGTAGGATTTTTTTTAATTTGCAGTCGACGCACCCTACCGGTGATCCCAACAACATCATCATCTCTGCATGCCTTAGTTATCTCTTACCCGAGCCCTTTACTTATGCACTTTACTTTGTGATAGCCATTGTGTTTCATGTTATATACCTTGCTATCACTTAGTTGTTCACCTTGCTTAGCATAAGTTGTTGGTGCACATAGGTGATCCTAGTTGTTGTAGGTTTTGTGCTTGACAAACTAACCGCTAGGTTTTTTCCACATTTGATCAAGCCTAAACCTATTGGGAATTGTTGCATGGAAAACAAAAAATTTCTACGCACACGCAATGATCTATCCATGGAGATGCATGGAAACGAGGGGGAGAGTATGTCTACGTACCCTCGTAGACCGTAAGCTGGAGCGTTTATTCAATGTGGTTGATGTAGTCGTACACCTTCGTTATCTGCCAGATCAAGTACCGAACGCACGACACCTCCATGTTCTGCACACGTTCAGCTCGGTGTCATCCTCGCCGTCTTAATCCAGCAAGCGGGACGAGGTAGTAGATGAGTTCCGCCAGCATAACAACATGGTGACGGTGGTGGTGAAGCAATCTCGCAGGGCTTCGCCTAAGCACTGGGACGATCTAGAGCGGAGGAGTAAACTAGAGGCGGAGGGGTGCCGACACACGGCATGGAATAAGTTGCATCTTGTGTGGCACCCCTCCCCACATATATATAGGTATGGGAGGGGAGGAGGCAGCCCCTAGTGCGCCCCAAGTGGGGCGGCAACAACCCTAGGGCTCCTCCCTTTGGTGTGCCTCCTGCCAAAAATAGGCACAAGGGAGAAGGAAAGGGAGGAGGCACCCCCTTCTTTCCTTCCTCCCCTCTCTAGGGTATGGTAAGAGGAGGTGGCGCCTCCCCTTTCCATATAATTGGGTGTGGCTGCCATAAGGGGGGCGCATTAGCCCATGTGGGCTTATGTGTTCCCCTCTACTTGGCCCAATAAGGCCCAATACTCTCCCGGTGCCTCCAGAACTCCTTCCGGTATTCCGATAACTTTTCGGTGCATTTCGAAACCATTCTAGAGACCAAATAACATCGTACTATATATCAATCTTTACCTCTGGACCATTCTAGAGCTCCTCGTCATGTCCGTGATCTCATCCGGGACTCCAAACAACATTCGGTCACCAAACCATATAACTCATATAATACCAAAATGACATCGAACGTTAAGCGTGCGGACCCTACGGGTTCGAGAACTATGTAGACATGACCGAGACACCTCTCTAGTGAATAACCAATAGCGGAACCTGGATGCCCATATTGGCTCCTACATATTCTACGAAGATCTTTATCGGTCGAACCATTATGACAACATACGTAATTCCTTTGTCTATCGGTATGTTACTTGCCCGAGATTCGATCATTGGTATCTCTATACCTAGTTCAATCTCATTACTGGCAAGTCTCTTTACTCGTTCCGTAATACATCACCTTGTGAGTAACTCCTCAGTCGTTTGCTTGCAAGCTTATGATGTGTATTACCGAGAGGCCCAGAGATACCTCTCCGATACTCGGAGTGACAAATCCTAATCTCGATCTATGACAACTCAACAAACACCTTTGGCGATACCTATAGAGCATATTTATAATCACCAGTTACGTTGTGACGTTTGATAGCACATAAGGCATTCCTTAGGTATCCGGGAGTTGCATAATCTCATAGTCGAAGGAATATGTATTTGACATGAAGAAAGCAATAACAATAAAACTGAACGATCATTATGCTAAGCTAACGGATGGGTCTTGTCCATCACATAATTCTCCTAATGATGTGACCCCGTTATCAAAGGACAACTCATGTCCATGGTGAGGAAACCTTAACCATCTTTGAACAACGAGCCAGTCTAGTAGAGGCTCACTAGGGACACATTGTTTGTTTATGTATTCACACATGTATTATGGTTTCCGATCAATACAATTCTAGCATGAATAATAAACCTTTATCATGAATAAGGAAATATAAAATAACAACTTTATTATTGCCTCTAGGGCATATTTCCTTCAGTTTCCCACTTGCACTAGAGTTAATAATCTAGTTTACATCGATATATGATTAACACCCACAGTTCACATCACCATGAACACCCAAAGAGTTTACTAGAGTCAACAATCTAGTTCACATTGCCATGTGATTAATACCCAAAGAGTACTAAGGTGTGATCATGTTTTGCTTGTGAGAGAGGCTTAGTCAATGGATTTGTCATATACATATCCGTATGTATTTTGCAAATTTCTATGTCTACAATGCTCTGCATGGAGCCACTCTAGCTAATTGCTCCCACTAGCAATACATATCCAGATTGAGACCCAGAGTCATCTGACTCGATGTCAAATCTTGCATCAATGTAACCCTTTACGACGAACTCTTTATCACTTCCATAACTGAGAAACATTTCCTTAGTCCTCTTAGGTACCTAAGGATAATTTTGAATGATGTCTAGTGATCCACTCCTGGATCACTATTGTATCCCCTTGCCAAACGCATGGCAAGGCACTCAATAGGTCTGCTACACAGCATGACATTCTTATAGAACCTATGGCTGGGGCATAGGGAATGACTTTCATTCTCTCTCTATCTTCTGTCGTGGTCATGTTTTTGAGTCTTACTCAACTTCACACCTTACAGGGCAAGAACTCCTTCTTTGACTGATCTATTTTGAACTTCCTTCGAAAATCTTGTCAAGGTATGCACTTTGTGAAAGTCCTATTAAGCACCATGATCTATCCCTATAGATCTAACCATATGCTTTGATCACCTCATCAAAGCGTATATTTCAACTCCTAGATGCTTGCACCTGTCCATAGATGGATCGCTGGAGCTTGCACACTTAGTTAGCACCTTTAGGATCGACAAAACCTTCTAGTTGCATCATATACAACTCTACTTTGATATATCCATTTAAGGAATGCAGTTTGACATCCATTTGCCAGATTTCATAATCATAAAATGTGGCAATTGCTAACATGATTCGGACGGACTTAAGCATTGCTACAGGTGAGAAAGTCTCATCATAGTGGATCCCTTGAACTTGTCGAAAACCTTTTGCGACAAGCCGAGCCCTTTGGTCTTATTGACATAAGAGATGTCATTTATAGTCCATCTCTTTCTATATATGGAAAGTCAAGAAATTCTCATCGAAACATCGAGAAATTGTGCATATTGAAAACTCTAAAGAAAGAAAAAAAAGGAGACCCATGCCATGATTTTCAAATCTTTTCTATTTAGTAGTCTAAGTTTCTCGACACCCGGTAACAAAAATTCATAAACCATTTCTCGAAGTACGTGTCGGATAGCCCAAAATGTCGATAGTTAGCTCTAGGTCTTCCGGTCAAAAAACAACGTCGATGAAGGCGTGTAGGTGCACTATTACGCGTAGACAGTAACATTACCATCAGTGTCAGTCTTATTCATGAAGATCCATTTATTCTCTATGGCTTGCTGATCATTGGGAAAGTCCACCAAAGTCCATACTTTGTTCTCATACATGGATCCTATCTCAGATTTCATGGCCTCAAGCCATTTGTCGGAATCTGGGCTTATCATAGCTTCTTCATAATTTGTAGGTTTGCCATGGTCTAGTAACATGACTTCTAGGACAGGATTACCGACCACTCTGGTGTGGAACATGCTCTGTTCGACCTACGAGGTCCAGTAGTAACTTGATATGAAGTTTCATGATCATCATCCTTAACTTCCTCTCCAGTTGGTGTAGGCATCACGGGAACGGATTTCTCTGATTTGCTACTTTCCAAATTGAGAGAAGGTACAATTACCTCATCAAATTCTACTTTCCTCCCACTCACTTCTTTCGAGAGAAATTCCTTCTCTAGAAAGGTTCCATTCTTGGCAACAAAGATCTTGCCTTCAGATCTGTGGTAGAAGGTCTACCCAATTGTTCCTTTTGGGGTATCCTAAGAAGACTCACTTCTCCGATTTGAGTTTGAGCTTATCAGGCTGAAGCCCTTTGACATAAGTGTCGCAAGCCCAAACTTTAAGAAATGACAACTTAGGTTTCTTGCCAAACCAAAGTTCATAGGTGTCATCTCAACGGATTTATATAGTGCCCTATTTAACATGAATGCGGTTGTCTCTAATGCATAAACCCAAAACGATAGTGGTAAATCAATAAGAGACATCATAGATCGCACCATATCTAATAAAGTACGATTACGACGTTCAGACACACCATTACGCTGTGGTGTTCCAGGTGGCATGAGCTGTGAAACTATTCCACATTGTTTTAAATGAAGGCCAAACTCGTAATTCAAATATTCACCTCCGCGATTAGATCATAGAAACTTTTTATTTTCTTGTTACGATGATTCTCCACTTCACTCTGAAATTCTTTGAACTTTTCAAATGTTTCAGACTTGTGTTTCATTAAGTAGATATACCCATACCTACTCAAATCATCTGTGAAGGTCAGAAAATAATGATACCCGCCGCATGCTTCAATACTCATTGGACCTCATACACCAGTATGTATTATTTCCAATAAGTCATTAGCTCGCTCCATTGTTCCGAAGTACGGAGTTTTAGTCATCTTGCCCACACTACTAGGGAAAACCCTAGTAGTAGCGCGGATTTTGTGCCCACTAGTAGCACGGGGGACCGCGCTACTAATAAGGCGCTATAGCTATTACTTAGCAGTAGCACGTGCTTACACGCGCTACTACTAAGACACATAGCCGTAGCGTGTGTCCTCCCCCGTGCTACTGCTAATCTAGCTAGTGGCAGCGTGTTTACTATCCCTCGCTACTAGTATTCTTTTTTTATTTTTATTTTTTGAGTGTATTTATACACCGTCATACAAATATTGGTACAATACCAGTTATGAGGCTTATATCATTATGTCCATAATAGTGTGTCAAATGAAGGTGGATTAGGTTCATGTGGAGGCAATATGTGGTGCATGTCAAAAGTATACTACTAATCCAAACTTGGTCTAGATTGGACTAGTAGTACTTTCGATTTGCACCACATGTTGCCTCCACTTGAATCTAATCCGCCAGCACAAGCTATTTAATCATCATCCTAGTCGTAACACCAACAGTAGTTATTTAATCATCATAGTCATAGTGTAGCACATCATCATCTTCAAACTCATTCTAGCTAGCTAATCACCACCAACACTAGCTGCGGTAGCTATCTAATCACCACCAACACTAGCTTATAATAATCATCATAGTCATTACCACCAACACTAGCTATTTAATCATCATAGTCATAGTGTAGCACATCATTTCAAACTCATTTCTAGCTAGCTAATCACTCCTCCTGCTCTCTCTCTCTCAGGTAAAATAACATAAAACATGTGTAGCACTCCTGCTTCATCAAGTTGGAGCATGCAGATGAACCTGTCTCCTAATCGTGGACTGCGCTTCTGATTGCTGCCCCCTAGTACTTCTCTGCGATCATTCACAATTTTGCTCCAGTCTTTCACTATTAAGCATTCCTCGCTATTAGAAATCTTGAATGCACTAAAGTGCATTGTAGGATATCTTGGCCGTAAGCTAACAATTCTCATGCGACCTTTAGTCTCGATCCAATGAGGCACAACATTCAGCAGGAGTCCCTGTTGAAGAACATCTTATAGTAACATACTTAGCAATGAAGTTTAGCTTAAAAAGTAATGTATGCAAAAGATGCACTGAGGACAAATAGTAAAAATCTTACTATCTTTCCTAAATAGATGTGACCGTAGTTTAGTACGAACACTATTGGTCACACGTTTTGAGTACTAAGATTTTTAAGTCCAGAAAAATAATTTGTCTTGACAGTATGAAGATCCTCAAGCCATGAAACATAACGGATTATCTCCTCGCAGTTTAGTTCAGCCCCGGGACAGTAGTAGGTCCTGTCTACCAAGCGTTGGACATGTTTGCTTGATTGGAAATAAGCTGTCAATAGAAATTAGTTGTCAACTATTTTTGAATAAACAATATCAAAGACATAAATATGATTGAGAAACTCACATAATGGTAGAACTTGAGGCATCTGCACATCAACCCAGATGTCTATATTACCTTCAATATCATCTTCCAGACGAATATCAAAGGTGATAACCATATCAGGTTCAAATGCATAAGTCTTGCATAGTGCTTGCCAAGTTTTGCATCCAAAATAGGTATATGTATCCGCGTTGTGTAATTTTGCGTGGAAAATACAACCATGCTCGGTCTTCAAGTAAACTCTCTTTACCACCATAGTAGTTTTCATAGGACTGAAAGCTATCTTATCCAAGACAAAAACTCTTGCATGGCAGGGGACACGCTAGTAGAATAGTAAAAATAAATAAATTATAAGTTGAAGCAAATGAAGCAGATGTCATGCTTAATTACGAAAAAGACTTGTCATTGTGACTTACTGTATCCACTTCGAAGTTCTCGTCCAGCTTGATGCTGAAGCGCCTATCATCATCTAGGAAGATTCTGTCGCACAGGCCGCGCTCGTCTTCGCAGTCTTTGCAAATACCGAGATCCTTTTCATCGTCAGATATTTCCTATGTTCATAGTTGAAGCATTAATTGAAAATCGATCGAAGACAACTACCAGATACTCAACACACGAATCCAGGGCACTCGATATTTCGTACATATTCTGGCACAAGTCATGCCAAAATTCACGGATAAATCCGGCATGACCTTTGCTAAAATAGGACATATCGAGCGCCTGAAATTTGCCGGAATGGAAATGAATCAACACTCCAGCAAAATATAGGCCACTCGGAGGTGTAACCTGCAAACATGACCGGCCACTTGGGCAATCACCTATCCTATTTGAGCAACACAAGATATACATTCAGAATATCTTATAGGACTCATATTCACATGAGCATTCAATAAGCAAAACCAAATCGTAAAATAAATAAGTATTCAAATTAGCATGCATTCAATAAGCAAAAGTAAATCATCTCTTGCGTCCGTACATCGTCGAATATTATAACTAATACATCCCAAATAGTATCATACATATAACATCACTAATACAACTAAAACCCTAGCGAATGACGGGTATCGGCGCGGGCGGTGGACACCCAAAGAGAGGGAACCATCACAGGATCATAGCTCCAGTGAGATCCCTGGAGAACCTGCCAGGTATTGGAGAACCTGTGCTCCAGCGCAAACAAGTAGCAACGGACGTGCGCGTCCTCCTCGCTGACCCGGTGATGTACCACCTCCGCGGGGTCCTCAAGCCTCTCGACCATCACTGGCCCACGCGACCGCCACCAAAGAAGGTTCGGGTCAATGACGGGCTGACTCCTCACCAAGCTACGCCCCCGGTAGGTAGTGCCTCCCAGTACCAACCCGACGGAGCCCAGTCCCGGACATGGCCCATCTGGTCAAGCAGGTGTCCTCCACCGATTCGACGACGAGGATGCAGGATAGGCATAGTCGACGTCGATGCGGGAAAAATTGCTTTAAATAAAAAATAACAACAAATGTGACATGTTCAACTAGTTCTTACTAAAAATAAACTTACTATAAATAAAAATAAACGAGTACCTAGTTCTTACTAACTAATTAGTACATAGGAACTACTACCCTAATTACCATCTAATTTGATGAACCTAGGGGTGGAAAGTGGTAGCGGATATTCCAATTATCCAACTTAAAAGTGAAATAAGTGGTCAAATTTTACTCGTTTTGTGATTAATCTTAGAAATTATTATGCATTACAATAGTGTTTATTCGTCATCTAAGAAAACATCATCTAAGAAAACATCCAAGCCGCATCCGTATTCGATAACATTCGCATCTGATTCTTTCCACAGATGAACCCTGACTAATTTGATGCAACTAAAATTTGAAGAACTAACCCTAGGCAGAGGTAGGCGAGGGGGAGGAGTAGGCGTGCTCACGTCGGGTGCCTACAGCGAGGGAGGGGCAGGCGGCGTCGAGGTCGGGGTCAGGACTCGGGCGTGCGGCGGAGAGCAGCATCGAGGTCAGGGGCGGGGGCGGCATCAAGGTCGAGGTCGGGGCTCGGGCGCACGACGGAGAGTGACGGGAGAGCCCGCAGTGGCCGATGGCGGAGAGCGACGGTCGGGGCTCGGGCACGCGGTGGAAAGTTGGATTTGGGGGAAGTGGCCGTGGGGAAGAACGAAACCACGCGGTTAAGTCAGAAGTAGCAGTAGCGCGTTCCTGGAAGTGCGCTACTGCTAAGTTAGCTACATCGCGTTCCCTGGTACGCGCTACTGCTATTCGTTTCTCTTTTTTCCCTTTTCCATTTATTTTTCTTTACATTTTTTTCCTCTCACCTTTTTCTATTTATTTCATTTTCATTTAATTTTCTACTTTCTTTCCATTTAATTTTATTTCCTATATCAGCAGCGCGTTTCCTCATAAACGCGCTGCTACAAAGCATATATGAGGAAAAGTGCGCAACCTCTGCAGAGTGTACAAACTAATCATGATTAGCCGTGTCCCCGGTTATGGATGTTTTGAGTATCTAGTACCTGGATTTTCGTGAGTATCTCAACATGTTACTTTAATTAATATTGTTGGGTTTTAATGATGATATTTAATTGGGATTGAGGATGCTGTCAACCATTCTCAATGTTTAACAACCACCATGATAGTTAAATAAATTTATTCCTTTGCAGTAGGGAAAAACTGGCTTTACGCAAAATTGTAACCATAGAGCTATCCACCAAGCCATATATGCATGTAGTATAGCTTTACTCTTTTCATTACTTCTCTATGTGTTACTTTGCCAGCATATTCCATGTGCTGACCCATTTTCGGGCTGCAACATTAATGTTGCAGACTTTTCAGACGATGAGTAAGATGCTTTAGGATCGTGGTTCTATACTCAGTGATGCCATTGGAGTTGATGGACTCACTTATCTTCCAAGCCTTCCGCTGTTATCGTTATTAGATGGCCTTAAGCCATATTTATTGTAATAAGTTCTCTTTGGAGACACTCGATGTAATAAGTGTGTGATTGCTTCTGTTATAAATCCTTCAAGTACTGTGCGTGTCAGCATTACTGATCCAGGGATGACACTGAAGCACAGAGATCAGATTGTTTGAGGTCTGGTCGCTACAACATGGTATCAGAGCACACGCTGACTATAGGACACGACCACTAAGCAAAAGCCATAGATCACTACTCTCTCCTCTCATTCCAACTCCTCATCTTTTCTATTCCTCTAGGATGGCGGATGCAAAGAACAAGTTCATGCAACCGGACGAAGATACACACTTTGGACGACATCTGAAGGAAGTAACCAAGTACTTGAAGATCGGAGTACCAAGTTTCACCGGAACCTACAATGCCACCTTACCTGAAGAGGAGCGCTGGATGATTCAAGTTCAAGTTCCAGGGAGAACGTTCATGCCAGTCACTGAGCCTATAGAGTTTTCCTTTGATGCACCAACCTGGAGTTTAGGGAAGAACATGGCAGCTCACATCACCATGGGACGCATTAGATAAGTTTATCACCAAGAGCTTAAGGATACCACCTACCAGATTTGTGGGCGCCGAGATGAGCAATGGGAGATGATTAGCACCAGGAAAGACAGACCAGTTGCAGCTTTTATCCAGGAGTTAAACCAGCACATTCGACGCCAGGAGAACCAGATGTGTGCAGGCATGATAGATCTGAAGAAGGTCATGACCAAGATCACATAACTGGAGGAAGAACTTAAGTCTACACGCGATGGATGTGAGGAGGAAATATCAACGCTAGTCGAGAAGAATGATGATCTAAAGAAGACGTTAAGAGTGTTCATGGGATTTCCAGCAACTAGAGAAGACGAAGAATGCACTTGTCCCGAGAACTACATCATCATCGAGGACACTGACTCAGACCCAGATGATAGTGATGGTGACTATGTTGATGAAGCTGGAGCAGATATCATGGAGTCTTCATCGGATCAGTTTTTCTAGTAGACCACCATAACAGTAGTAGAATTTCCCTCCATGTATCTATTATAGTCTGAGCACTTTGTAACGATAGATAGACCGTTGTATGCCCTTGCTTGTTTGAATGAAGTGTTTTGATTGCTTTTTGTCTCATGTGCATATGGGTAGTGTTTTCCCCTTAGACCTCATTCTATTACATATTCTCTTCTTTTCTAAACCCTCAGAATGCCTCCGAGACGTGACAACGGATTTGCTTTCCCACCGGAGCTCACCCAGTTGATCCAGCAGCAGAATGCATTGATGCAGATCCTAGTCCAGAATCAGAATCAAGGGAACAACAACAACAACAATCCACCACCACCACCACATGTTGACCACTTAACCCGTTTTCTTAGGCTGAATCCGCCGGTGTTCTCGAGTAGCACCGAGCCGATTGTTGCAGATGATTGGCTTCACAAGACAACCAGGGAGTTGACCACTGCTGGATGCACAAATGCGGAGAAGGTGCAATTTGCCGCACATCAGCTTGAGGGACCCGCAACATCATGGTGGGAGAATTTCACAGCCACTTATCCAGCAGACACTGTCACGTGGGATCAGTTTCAGCAGGCTTTTTGAACTGCCCATGTTTCAGCAGGAGCTATGGCCAGGAAGAAGCGTGAGTTTCGCAACTTGCGCCAGGGAGGAAGAACAGTTGGCCAGTATGTGGACGACTTCAGTAAGCTAGCACGTGACGCCCCAGATGACGTCGCTACGGATGCAGCTAAGCAAGAGAAGTTTCTGGAAGGGCTGAATGATGAGTTGAGCATGCAATTGATGGTAGCAAGTTTCAACAACTACCAGGAGTTGGTAGATCGTGCTCTCATGATTGAAGGGAAGCAGCAGCAGATTGAAAACCGCAAAAGGAAGTATGGACAAGGGAAGTACAATTCTGGAGCTCAGCAAAAGCCCCATTTTACTCCAAAGTCAGGAGGACAGTTTCAGCATACCCATGGAGGAGGTAGCTCGCACAATCACAAGAATGGTACCGGGAATGGAGCAAGTAGTAGTCAGAACCGTACCAACCCCTCAACACCGGCCAAGAAAGATCTGAGTCAAGTCACTTGTTTTAAGTGTCAGAAGACCGAACATTACGCCAATGAATGTCCTGAAGGCCAGAATGGAATTGGTAATGGAAGCTCTGGGAAGAAGCCAACCCTTTCAACAGAGGACAAGTGAACCACGTTAGTGTGGAGGAGGTTGAAGCCCAACCCGATGGAGTAATAGGTAAGTTTTTGGTTAAGTCGTTTACTGCACTCATTCTTTTTGATACTGGTGCATCACATTCATACATATCAAGGGGATTTGTGGATAAATATAACCTACCAACCCAAGCCCTTAAGAAACCTATGTTAGTAACCTCGCCAGGAGCAGAGTATATGGCTAGGCTATGGTGTGATCGGTTACCATTAAAGATTGGTAACTACGTATTCCCCTCAGACCTAATAGTTTTGGAATCACAAGGATTAGATGTGATATTAGGCATGGATTGGTTATCAAAGTATGGTGGGAATATTGAATGTGCCAGTAAGACAGTTCTACTTACAACCCCAGAAGGGAAGAGGATCAAGTATGTTTCCAGGCATAAAATGAAGGGGATGCACGTAAATTCCTTATCAGGAGTTGTGCAGGAGGAAGTACCAGTGGTAAAGGATTTTTCTGATGTATTTCCAGAAGAGTTGCCAGGCATGCCACCAGACAGGGACATTGAGTTTCTGATAGAGCTTTTGCCAGGCACAGGGCCAATATCTAAGAGACCATACGGATGCCAGCAAAAGATTTGGAGGAGATCAAAAGTCAAATTAAGGAGTTACTGGATAAAGGTTACATTCGCCCAAGTTTTTCACCTTGGGGATCACCAATGCTTCTAGTGGAGAAGAAGGACGGATCATTAAGGATGGTTGTTGATTATCGAGGATTGAATGCAGTAACCATCAAGAACAAGTACCCACTGCCAATGATCAACGATCTGTTTGACCGACTGCAAGAAGCAAAGGTATTTTCCAAGATCGATTTGCGATCAGGATACCATCAGCTGAAGATTCGAGAGCAGGATATACCCAAGACGGCTTTTACCACTAGGTATGGGCTGTACGAATATACCGTTATGTCATTTGGTCTGACTAACACACCTGCATATTTCATGAACATGATGAACAAAGTATTTATGGAATTTCTGGATAAGTTCGTCGTGGTGTTCATTGATGACATCTTGGTCTACTCGAAGAACGAAGAGGAGCATAAGGAGTATTTGCGTTTGGTACTGGAGAAGCTCAGAGAACACCAGTTATATGCCAAGTTTAGCAAATGTGAGTTTTGGTTGAAGGAAGTTGGATTCATCGGACATGTTATATCCGGAGAGGGTATAGCAGTAGATCCCACCAAGGTTGTCACTGTGACAAATTGGGAGGCACCAACAACAGTTGGGGAGATCAGAAGTTTTCTTGGATTGGCAAGATACTACCGGAGATTCATTGAGAATTTTTCAAGGATTGCAAAGCCCATGACGGAGTTGTTGAAAAAGGATATCAAGTTCAATTGGACTGAGGAATGTGAGGCCAGTTTCCAGGAATTGAAGAAACGTCTAGTTACTTCACCAGTGCCAAGTTGGCCAAGATTTACATGACCAGGATCGTATGTCTGCATGGAGTTCCAAGGAGCATTGTATCAGATAGAGGGACCCAATTCACCTCAAAGTTCTGGAATCAGTTGCATGAAACCTTGGGTACCAGACTAGAGTTTAGTACCGCTTTTCATCCACAGACAGATGGACAGACCAAAAGAGTCAATCAGATTTTAGAGGACATGCTGAGAGCCTATGCGCTAGATTATGGATCTAGTTGGGACGACAATTTACCATATGCGGAGTTCTCTTACAACAACAGTTATCAATCCAGTTTGAAGATGGCCCCTTTCGAAGCCTTATATGGAAGGAGGTGCAGGACCCCGTTGTCTTGGGACGAAGTTGGAGACCGTCAGTTGTTTGGACCAGATTTGATTAAGGAGTCTGAACGGAAGGTGAAGTTGATTCGCGACCGGCTCAAGGTAGCCCAGTCTAGGCAGAAGAGCTATGCTGACGCAAAACGCAAGGAGAAAGTTTACGAAGTTGGGGATAGAGTTTATCTTCGGGTATCTCCACTTCGAGGAGTTAAGCGTTTTGGTGTTAAAGGAAAGTTAGCGCCACGTTTTGTGGGACCATACAAAGTTTTGGGTCATATGGGAGAGGTTGTTTACAAGTTGGAATTGCCTGAGGGATTGTCAGGAGTTCATGACGTGTTTCACGTTTCCCAGTTGAAGAAGTGCCATGTAGAGATGGCTGATATACCACTGAGAGATACAGTGCCACTAGAGGCGATTCAGTTGGACAGTGATTTGACTTATGAGGAGAAACCAGTTAAGATTCTTGAGTATGCCAGCCGAGTCACCCGCAACAAGGTTATCAAGTTCTAAAAAGTTCAGTGGAGCCACCACACCGAGGATGAGGCCACCTGGGAGCGAGAGGAAGATTTGCTGAAGGACCACCCTCACCTATTTTCTAGCCAACCCGAATCTCGAGGGCGAGATTCATCTTAAGGGGGGTAGGTTTGTAACATCCCAAATTTCCAATTTGGAATGTTATACATAGATCATAAATTGCATATCATATTTTATTGCATTTGGTTTCGATCCTAGAAATCCTACGCAACTCAAGGACCCACGGAGAGAGTTGGGGATTTCGATATTTTCATATTTGAGTTTTCTCAAATTTTGAAAGTAGGATCATTTGATTTTATTTATTTTATCTTCAATTATTTCAAATATATAAATATGAGAGAGGGAATAAAATGACTTTCCCAAAATAAAGAAATATTGAAGATTTAATAAAAAAAATCGAATAAGATTTTATTTTGGATTTTTCTGTCTATTTTATTTGAATTTAGGAAAAATACGTGTTTTCCAAAATTGCATTTAGGCCCAAATAAATGTTCATCTAAACCGGCTTGATTTTAGAAGCCGGGGAAAATTTATTTCGGGATTTTTGGAGTCCGTTTAGTATTTCTTTCGTTTGTTTTTCTGCGTGATAATTATTTAAAAAAAACTGGAACCGACTTCGGGCCGTACCCGAGCGGGACTCCGCCCGGGGGCAGCCTTTAAATAGCCGCCGCCCGAGCCGCCCCAGCCCACTAGCCGCCGCCAACCGCCGCCCCAGCCCACCAACCGCCGCCAGCCCACCCGCGCCCCCGAACCCTAACCCTAGCCGCCCGATCCGCCGTCGCCGCGCCCGACCCGCGCCGCCGCCGCTGCCATCGTGACCCGCCGCCCGAGGTGCCTCGATTTCCGCGCCGCCGGTTTTTCTCGAAAACCGTTCGGTTTCTGTCGGTTTTTCGCCGGTTTTTTAGTTTCCGTTTTTTATTAGATCGATTTTTTTTCGGTTTAGGTTAATTAGCGAGCGTTCACTCGTTCGTTCGTTTTAACGAACGCGTTCATCATTTAGATCCAGATAACGAACGTTCGTTCGTTAATCTGTTCGTCATTTTGTTTTTTTTTTCTCGGATTTAATCCACGATTTTCTGATCGTGATTCCTGATCCGATTTTCGCTTTAGTATAACTTTTCACTCGTTTATCAGGAATCAGGCGATTCAAGCACCTAGAGTTTCGTCTCGAAACCCTCTTTCCGAATAATCTACCCATATCAGTTTTTGCTTCTGTAAAATTTGACTTAGGTCCAGATTAGTAAATGAAGCTTGTTTCTTTCGCCGTTTGAGTTTTGTTTCTTCGATCGATTTGATTCTTTTTGCAAACCGGAGTTCTTAAGTTGAACTTTCTGGTTAGACCTCTTATTTGAGTTTTACCCGTGCATTAGATGAGTACTTATTGTATGCTTGTTTGTTTGTTTGCTTGCGATAGAGTACCCGGATTGCGCCGCTTGCTACTTCGAATCCCTAGGTTACGCGGATCATCAGCAAGGCAAGTAACACTTTGATCATACCTCCTTATTACCTAGTTTTTATGCATTAGTTTCAATCCTCAAACATTGCATGATTAGGATCTAATTAAATTGTGGGTTTTGGGAAGTAGTTTGAGGTAGTACCTATTACCTGTTTTATTATCAAACCCTTGGGAGTTACTTCTACGTTTGCTTATTATGCCATGCTATGCTCATAGACGTGGATTGGGTTTGAGTGAATTTCCATGACAGATGTGAGATTGTTAATTAATGGTTTATTTAAGGTGGCAACATTAATACACATCTGGGTGGATTGAGGTACCTGGTTATTCCAGGATTGCCTGTCTAGGCACCTGGGTAGACCAGGATTGCCTGTTTTTTTATGGACCGCCACCCAGGCTCAAAGGGATCATAAGATTATTCATGCTAGAAACTTCCGTGTGCAGCCACATGCTATTATGGGCTCTAGCATAGTTGACTAAGTCGTGCGAACTCTTACAGTGGTAGACTAGCAGATGTAGGGGATGTAGGTTGGTG
This sequence comes from Triticum aestivum, assembly GCF_018294505.1. NCBI lineage: Eukaryota > Viridiplantae > Streptophyta > Magnoliopsida > Poales > Poaceae > Triticum > Triticum aestivum. The sequence goes on from NC_057801.1 coordinate 709,268,803, forward strand.
CGGTCTACCCATCGTAAGGTGCTAGCGCTTCTGAAAGACTATGTCTCGGTCATCCGTTTCTCAAACACCATGTAGTGCGAGAATCCCAACGGAGGAGATCGAGTCATGTGGGGAAAAGTGCGCAACCTCTGCAGAGTGTACAAACTAATCATGATTAGCCGTGTCCCCGGTTATGGACGTTTTGAGTATCTAGTACCTGGATTATCATGTGAATCTCATCATGTTACTTTAATTAATATTGTTGGGTTTTTAATGATGATGCTTAATTGGGATTGAGGATGCTGTCAACCATTCTCAATGTTTAACAACCACCATGATAGTTAAATAAATTTATTCCTTTGCAGTAGGGAAAAACTGGCTTTACGCAAAACTGTAACCATAGAGCTATCCACCAAGCCATATATGCATGTAGTATAGCTTTACTCTTTTCATTATTCTCTATGTGTTACTTTGCCAGCATATTCCATGTGCTGACCCATTTTCGGGCTGCAACATTAATGTTGCAGACTTTTCAGACGATGAGTAAGATGCTTTAGGATCGTGGTTCTATACTCAGTGATGCCGTTGGAGTTGATGGACTCACTTATCTTCCAAGCCTTCCGCTGTTATCGTTATTAGATGGCCTTAAGCCATATTTATTGTGATAAGTTCTCTTTGGAGACATTCGATGTAATAAGTGTGTGATTGCTACTCTATTATAAATCCTTCAAGTACTGTGCGTGTCAGCATTACTGATCCAGGGATGACACTGAAGCACAGAGATCAGACTGTTTGAGGTCTGGTCGCTACAAGATGGTATCAGAGCACACGCTGACTGTAGGACACGACCACTAAGCAAAAGCCATAGATCACTACTCTCTCCTCTCATTCTAACTCCTCATCTTTTCTATTCTTCTAGGATGGCGGATGCAAAGAACAAGTTCATGCAACCGGACGAAGATACACCCTTTGGACGACATCTGAAGGAAGTAACCAAGTACTTGAAGATCGGAGTACCAAGCTTCACCGGAACCTACAATGCCACCTTACCTGAAGAGGAGCGCTGGATGATTCAAGTTCAAGTTCCAGGAGAACGTTCATGCCAGTCACTGAGCCTATAGAGTTTTCCTTTGATGCACCAACCTGGAGTTTAGGGAAGAGCATGGCAGCTCACATCACCATGGGACGCATTGGAGAAGTTTATCACCAAGGAGCTTAAGGATACCACCTACCAGATTTGTGGGCGCCGAGATGAGCAATGGGAGATGATTAGCACCAGGAAAGACAGATCAGTTGCAGCTTTTATCCAGGAGTTAAACCAGCACATTCGACGCCAGGAGAACCAGATGTGTGCAGGCATGATGGATCTGAAGAAGGCCATGACCAAGATCACGGAACTGGAGGAAGAACTTAAGTCTACACGCGATGGATATGAGGAGGAAATATCAACGCTAGTCGAGAAGAATGATGATCTAAGAAGAAGTTAAGAGTGTTCATGGGATTTCCAGCAACTGGAGAAGACGAAGAATGCACTTGTCCCGAGAACTACATCATCATCGACGACACTGACTCAGACCCAGATGATAGTGATGATGACTATGTTGATGAAGCTGGAGCAGATATCATGGAGTCTTCATCGGAGCAGTTTTTCTAGTAGACCACCATAAAGTAGTAGAATTTCCCTCCATGTATCTATTATAGTCTGAGCACTTTGTAACGATAGATAGACCGTTGTATGCCCTTGCTTGTTTGAATGAAGTGTTTTGATTGCTATTTGTCTCATGTGCATATGGGTAGTGTTTTCCCCTTAGACCTCATTCTATTCCATATTCTCTTCTTTTCTAAACCCTCAGAATGCCTCCGAGACGTGACAACGGATTTGCTTTCCCACCGGAGCTCACCCAGTTGATCCAGCAGCAGAATGCATTGATGCAGATCCTAGTCCAGAATCAGAATCAAGGGAACAACAACAACAACAATCCACCACCACCACCACCTGTTGATCACTTAACCCGTTTTCTTAGGCTGAATCCGCCGGTGTTCTCCAGTAGCACCGAGCCGATTGTTGCAGATGATTGGCTTCACAAGACAGCCAGGGAGTTGACCACTGCCGGATGCACAGATGCGGAGAAGGTGCGATTTGCCGCACATCAGCTTGAGGGACCCGCAACATCATGGTGGGAGAATTTCACAGCCACTTATCCAGCAGACACTGTCACATGGGATCAGTTTCAGCAGGCTTTTCGAACTGCCCATGTTTCAGCAGGAGCTATGGCCAGGAAGAAGCGTGAGTTTCGCAACTTGCGCCAGGGAGGAAGAACAGTTGGCCAGTATGTGGACGACTTCAGTAAGCTAGCACATGACGCCCCAGATGACATCGCTACGGATGCAGCTAAGCAAGAGAAGTTTCTGGAAGGGCTGAATGATGAGTTGAGCATGCAATTGATGGTAGCAAGTTTCAACAACTACCAGGAGTTGGTAGATCGTGCTCTCATGATTGAAGGGAAGCAGAAGCAGATTGAAAACCGCAAAAGGAAGTATGGACAAGGGAAGTACAATTCTGGAGCTCAGTAGAAGCCCCATTTTACTCCAAAGTCAGGAGGACAGTTTCAGCATACCCATGGAGGAGGTAGCTCGCACAATCACAAGAATGGTACCGGGAATGGAGCAAGTAGTAGTCAGAACCGTACCAACCCCTCAACACCGGCCAAGAAAGATCTGAGTCAAGTCACTTGTTTTAAGTGTCAGAAGACCGAACATTACGCCAATGAATGTCCTGAAGGCCAGAATGGAATTGGTAATTGAAGCTCTAGGAAGAAGCCAACCCTTTCAACAGAGGACAAGTGAACCACGTTAGCGTGGAGGAGGTTGAAGCCCAACCCGATGGAGTAATAGGTAAGTTTTTGGTTAAGTCGTTTACTGCACTCATTCTTTTTGATACTGGTGCATCACATTCATACATATCAAGGGGATTTGTGGATAAATATAACCCGCCAACCCAAGCCCTTAAGACACCTATGTTAGTAACCTCGCCAGGAGCAGAGTATATGGCTAGGCTATGGTGGGATCGGTTACCATTAAAGATTGGTAACTACGTATTCCCCTCAGACCTAATAGTTTTGGAATCACAAGGATTAGATGTGATATTAGGCATGGATTGGTTATCAAAGTATGGTGGGAATATTGAATGTGCCAGTAAGACAGTTCTACTTACAACCCCAGAAGGGAAGAGGATCAAGTATGTTTCCAGGCATAAAATGAAGGGGATGCGCGTAAATTCCTTATCAGGAGTTGTGCAGGAGGAAGTACCAGTGGTAAAGGATTTTTCTGATGTATTTCCAGAAGAGTTGCCAGGCATGCCACCAGACAGGGACATTGAGTTTCTGATAGAGCTTTTGCCAGGCATAGGGCCAATATCTAAGAGACCATACAAGATGCCAGCAAAAGATTTGGAGGAGATCAAAAGTCAAATTAAGGAGTTACTGGATAAAGGTTACATTCGCCCAAGTTCTTCACCTTGGGGATCACCAATGCTTCTAGTGGAGAAGAAGGACGGATAATTAAGGATGGTTGTTAATTATCGAGGATTGAATGCGGTAACCATCAAGAACAAGTACCCACAGCCAATGATCAATGATCTGTTTGACTGACTGCAAGGAGCAAAGGTATTTTCCAAGATCGATTTGCGATCAGGATACCATCAGCTGAAGATTCGAGAGCAGGATATACCCAAGACGGCTTTTACCACTAGGTATGGGCTGTACGAATATACCGTTATGTCATTTGGTCTGACTAACACACCTGCATATTTCATGAACATGATGAACAAAGTATTTATGGAATTTCTGGATAAGTTCGTCGTGGTGTTCATTGATGACATCTTGGTCTACTCGAAGAACGAAGAGGAGCATAAGGAGTATTTGCGTTTGGTACTGGAGAAGCTCAGAGAACACCAGTTATATGCCAAGTTTAGAAAATGTGAGTTTTGGTTGAAGGAAGTTGGATTCCTCGGACATGTTATATCCGGAGAGGGTATAGCAGTAGATCCCACCAAGGTTGTCACTGTGACAAATTGGGAGGCACTAACGATAGTTGGGGAGATCAGAAGTTTTCTTGGACTAGCAAGATACTACCGGAGATTCATTGAGAATTTTTCAAGGATTGCAAAGCCCATGACAGAGTTGTTGAAAAAGGATATCAAGTTCAATTGGACTGAGGAATGTGAGGCCAGTTTCCAGGAATTGAAGAAATGTCTAGTTACTTCACCAGTGCCAAGTTGGCCAAGATTTACATGACCAGGATCGTATGTCTGCATGGAGTTCCAAGGAGCATTGTATCAGATAGAGGGACCCAATTCACCTCAAAGTTCTGGAATTAGTTGCATGAAACCTTGGGTACCAGACTAGAGTTTAGTACCGCTTTTCATCCGCAGACAGAAGGACAGACTGAAAGAGTCAATCAGATTTTAGAGGACATGCTGAGAGCCTATGCGCTAGATTATGGATCTAGTTGGGACGACAATTTACCGTATGCTGAGTTCTCTTACAACAACAATTATCAATCCAGTTTGAAGATGGCCCCTTTTGAAGCCTTATATGGAAGGAGGTGCAGGACCCCGTTGTCTTGGGACAAAGTTGGAGACCGTGAGTTGTTTGGACCAGATTTGATTAAGGAGTCTGAACGGAAGGTGAAGTTGATTCGCGACTGGCTCAAGGTAGCCCAGTCTAGGCAGAAGAGCTATGCTGACGCAAAACGCAAGGAGAAAGTTTACGAAGTTGGGGATAGAGTTTATCTTCGGGTATCTCCACTTCGAGGAGTTAAGCGTTTTGGTGTTAAAGGAAAGTTAGCGCCACGTTTTGTGGGACCATACAAAGTTTTGGGTCATATGGGAGAGGTTGTTTACAAGTTGGAATTGCCTGAGGGATTGTCGGGAGTTCATGACGTGTTTCACGTTTCCCAGTTGAAGAAGTGCCACGTAGAGATGGCTGATATACCATTGAGAGATACAGTGCCACTAGAGGCGATTCAGTTGGACAGTGATTTGACTTATGAGGAGAAACCAGTTAAGATTCTTGAGTATGCCAGCCGAGTCACCCGCAACAAGGTTATCAAGTTCTATAAAGTTCAGTGGAGCCACCACACCGAGGATGAGGCCACCTGGGAGCGAGAGGAAGATTTGCTGAAGGACCACCCTCACCTATTTTCTAGCCAACCCGAATCTCGAGGGCGAGATTCATCTTAAGGGGGGTAGGTTTGTAACATCCCAAATTTCCAATTTGGAATGTTATACATAGATCATAAATTGCATATCATATTTTATTGCATTTGGTTTCGATCCTAGAAATCCTACGCAACTCAAGGACGCACGGAGAGAGTTGAGGATTTCGATATTTTCATATTTGAGTTTTCTCAAATTTTGAAAGTAGGATCATTTGATTTTATTTATTTTATCTTCAATTATTTCAAATATATAAATATGAGAGAGGGAATAAAATGACTTTCCCAAAATAAAGAAATATTGAAGATTTAATAAAAAAATCGAATAAGATTTTATTTTGGATTTTTCTGTCTATTTTATTTGAATTTAGGAAAAATACGTGTTTTCCAAAACTGCATTTAGGCCCAAATAAATGTTCATCCAAACTGGCTTGATTTTAGAAGCTGGGGAAAATTTATTTCGGGATTTTTGGAGTCTGTTTAGTATTTCTTTCGTTTGTTTTTCTGCGTGATAATTATTTAAAAAAACTGGAACCGACTTCGGGCCGTACCCGAGCGGGACTCCGCCCGGGGGCAGCCTTTAAATAGCCGCCGCCCGAGCCGCCCCAGCCCACTAGCCGCCGCCAACCGCCGCCCCAGCCCACCAACCGCCGCCAGCCCACCCGCGCCCCCGAACCCTAACCCTAGCCGCCCGATCCGCCGTCGCCGCGCCCAACCCGCGCCGCCGCCGCTGCCATCGTGACCCGCCGCCCGAGGTGCCTCGATTTCCGCGCCGCCGGTTTTTCTCGAAAACCGTTCGGTTTCTGTCAGTTTTTCGCCGGTTTTTTAGTTTCCGTTTTTTATTAGATCGATTTTTTTTCGGTTTAGGTTAATTAGCGAGCGTTCACTCGTTCGTTCGTTTTAACGAATGCGTTCATCATTTAGATCCAGATAACGAACGTTCGTTCGTTAATCTGTTCGTCGTTTTGTTTCTTTTTCTCGGATTTAATCCACGATTTTCTGATGGTGATTCCTGATCCGATTTTCGCTTTAGTATAACTTTTCACTCGTTTATCAGAATCAGGCGATTCAAGCACCTAGAGTTTCGTCTCGAAACCCTCTTTCCGAATAATCTACTCAAACCAGTTTTTGCTTCTGTAAAATTTGACTTAGGTCCAGATTAGTAAATGAAGCTTGTTTCTTTCGCCGTTTGAGTTTTGTTTCTTCGATCGATTTGTTTCTTTTGCAAACCGGAGTTCTTAAGTTGAACTTTCTGGTTAGACCTCTTATTTGAGTTTTACCCGTGCATTAGATGAGTACTTATTGTATGCTTGTTTGTTTGTTTGCTTGCGATAGAGTACCCGGATTGCGCCGCTTGCTATTTCGAATCCCTAGGTTACGCGGATCATCAGCAAGGCAAGTAACACTTTGATCATATCCCTTATTACCCAGTTTTTATGCATTGGTTTCATCCTCAAACATTGCATGATTAGGATCTAATTAAATTGTGGGTTTTGGGAAGTAGTTTGAGGTAGTACCTATTACCTGTTTTATTATCAAACCCTTGGGAGTTACTTCTACGTTTGCTTATTATGCCATGCTATGCTCGTAGACGTGGATTGGGTTTGAGTGAATTTCCATGACAGATGTGAGATTGTTATTTAATGGTTTATTTAAGGTGGCAACATTAATACACATCTGGGTGGATTGAGGTACCTGGTTATTCCGGGATTGCCTGTCTAGGCACCTGGGTAGACCAGGATTGCCTGTTTTTTTATGGACCGCCACCCAGGCTCAAAGGGATCATAAGATTATTCATGCTAGAAACTTCCGTGTGCAGCCACATGCTATTATGCGCTCTAGCATAGTTTACTAAGTTGTGCGACCTCTTAAAGTGGTAGACTAGCAGATGTAGGGGATGTAGGTTGGTGCGGTCTACCCATCGTAAGGTGCTAGCGCTTCTGAAAGACTATGTCTCGGTCATCCGTTTCTCAAACACCATGTAGTGCGAGAATCCCAACGGAGGAGATCGAGTCATGTGGGGAAAAGTGCGCAACCTCTGCAGAGTGTACAAACTAATCATGATTAGTCGTGTCCCCGGTTATGGATGTTTTGAGTATCTAGTACCTGGATTTTCATGAGTATCTCAACATGTTACTTTAATTAATATTGTTGGGTTTTAATGATGATATTTAATTGGGATTGAGGATGCTGTCAACCATTCTCAATGTTTAACAACCACCATGATAGTTAAATAAATTTATTCCTTTGCAGTAGGGAAAAACTGGCTTTACGCAAAATTGTAACCATAGAGCTATCCACCAAGCCATATATGCATGTAGTATAGCTTTACTCTTTTCATTACTTCTCTATGTGTTACTTTGCCAGCATATTCCATGTGCTGACCCATTTTCGGGCTGCAACATTAATGTTGCAGACTTTTCAGACGATGAGTAAGATGCTTTAGGATCGTGGTTCTATACTCAGTGATGCCATTGGAGTTGATGGACTCACTTATCTTCCAAGCCTTCCGCTGTTATCATTATTAGATGGCCTTAAGCCATATTTATTGTAATAAGTTCTCTTTGGAGACACTCGATGTAATAAGTGTGTGATTGCTACTCTGTTATAAATCCTTCAAGTACTGTGCGTGTCAGCATTACTGATCCAGGGATGACATTGAAACACAGAGATCAGACTGTTTGAGGTCTGGTCGCTACAACATGGTATCAGAGCACACGCTGACTATAGGACACGACCACTAAGCAAAAGCCATAGATCACTACTCTCTCCTCTCATTCTAACTCCTCATCTTTTCTATTCCTCTAGGATGGCGGATGCAAAGAACAAGTTCATGCAACCGGACGAAGATACACCCTTTGGACGACATCTGAAGGAAGTAACCAAGTACTTGAAGATCGGAGTACCAAGTTTCACCGGAACCTACAATGCCACCTTACCTAAAGAGGAGCGCTGGATGATTCAAGTTCAAGTTCCAGGGAGAACGTTCATGCCAGTCACTGAGCCTATAGAGTTTTCCTTTGATGCACCAACCTGGAGTTTAGGGAAGAGCATGGCAGCTCACATCACCATGGGACGCATTGGAGAAGTTTATCACCAAGAGCTTAAGGATACCACCTACCAGATTTGTGGGCGCCGAGATGAGCAATGGGAGATGATTAGCACCAGGAAAGAAAAACCAGTTGCAGCTTTTATCCAGGAGTTAAACCAGCACATTCGACGCCAGGAGAACCAGATGTGTGCAGGCATGATGGATATAAAGAAGGTCATGACCAAGATCACAGAACTGGAGGAAGAACTTAAGTCTACACGCGATGGATATGAGGAGGAAATATCAACGCTAGTCGAGAAGAATGATGATCTAAAGAAGAAGTTAAGAGTGTTCATGGGATTTCCAGCAACTAGAGAAGACGAAGAATGCACTTGTCCCGAGAACTACATCATCATCGAGGACACTGACTCAGACCCAGATGATAGTGATGGTGACTATGTTGATGAAGCTGGAGCAGATATCATGGAGTCTTCATCGGATCAGTTTTCTAGTAGACCACCATAATAGTAGTAGAATTTCCCTCCATGTATCTATTATAGTCTGAGCACTTTGTAACGATAGATAGACCGTTGTATGCACTTGCTTGTTTGAATGAAGTGTTTTGATTGCTTTTTGTCTCATGTGCATATGGGTAGTGTTTTCCCCTTAGACCTCATTCTATTCCATATTCTCTTCTTTTCTAAACCCTCAGAATGCCTCCAAGACGTGACAACGGATTTGCTTTCCCACCGGAGCTCACCCAGTTGATCCAGCAACAGAATGCATTGATGCAGATCCTAGTCCAGAATCAGAATCAAGGGAACAACAACAACAACAATCCACCACCACCACCACCTGTTGACCACTTAACCCGTTTTCTTAGGCTGAAGCCGCCGGTGTTCTCCAGTAGCACCGAGCCGATTGTTGCAGATGATTGGCTTCACAAGACAACCAGGGAGTTGACCACTGCCGGATGCACAGATGCGGAGAAGGTGCGATTTGCCGCACATCAGCTTGAGCGACCCGCAACATCATGGTGGGAGAATTTCACAGCCACTTATCCAGCAGACACTGTCACATGGGATCAGTTTCAGCAGGCTTTTCGAACTGCCTATGTTTCAGCAGGAGCTATGGCCAGGAAGAAGCGTGAGTTTCACAACTTGCGCCAGGGAGGAAGAACAGTTGGCCAGTATGTGGACGACTTCAGTAAGCTAGCACATGACGCCCCAGATGACATCGCTACGGATGCAGCTAAGCAAGAGAAGTTTCTGGAAGGGCTGAATGATGAGTTGAGCATGCAATTGATGGTAGCAAGTTTCAACAACTACCAGGAGTTGGTAGATCGTGCTCTCATGATTGAAGGGAAGCAGCAGCAGATTGAAAACCGCAAAAGGAAGTATGGACAAGGGAAGTACAATTCTGGAGCTCAGCAGAAGCCCCATTTTACTCCAAAGTCAGGAGGACAGTTTCAGCATACCCATGGAGGAGGTAGCTCGCACAATCACAAGAATGGTACGGGGAATGGAGCAAGTAGTAGTCAGAACCGTACCAACCCCTCAACACCGGCCAAGAAAGATCTGAGTCAAGTCACTTGTTTTAAGTGTCAGAAGACCGAACATTACGCCAATGAATGTCCTGAAGGCCAGAATGGAATTGGTAATGGAAGCTCTAGGAAGAAGCCAGCCCTTTCAATAGAGGACAAGTGAACCACGTTAGCGTGGAGGAGGTTGAAGCCCAACCCGATGGAGTAATAGGTAAGTTTTTGGTTAAGTCGTTTACTGCACTCATTCTTTTTGATACTGGTGCATCACATTCATACATATCAAGGGGATTTGTGGATAAATATAACCTGCCAACCCAAGCCCTTAAGACACCTATGTTAGTAACCTCGCCAGGAGCAGAGTATATGGCTAGGCTATGGTGTGATCGGTTACCATTAAGGATTGGTAACTACGTATTCCCCTCAGACCTAATAGTTTTGGAATCACAAGGATTAGATGTGATATTAGGCATGGATTGGTTATCAAAGTATGGTGGGAATATTGAATGTGCCAGTAAGATAGTTCTACTTACAACCCCAGAAGGGAAGAGGATCAAGTATGTTTCCAGGCATAAAATGAAGGGGATGCGCGTAAATTCCTTATAGGAGTTGTGTAGGAGGAAGTACCAGTGGTAAAGGATTTTTCTGATGTATTTCCAGAAGAGTTGCCAGGCATGCCACCAGACAGGGACATTGAGTTTCTGATAGAGCTTTTGCCAGGCATAGGGCCAATATCTAAGAGACCATACAAGATGCCAGCAAAAGATTTGGAGGAGATCAAAAGTCAAATTAAGGAGTTACTGGATAAAGGTTACATTCGCCCAAGTTCTTCACCTTGGGGATCACCAATGCTTCTAGTGGAGAAGAAGGACGGATAATTAAGGATGGTTGTTAATTATCGACGATTGAATGCGGTAACCATCAAGAACAAGTACCCACTGCCAATGATCAACGATCTGTTTGACTGACTGCAAGGAGCAAAGGTATTTTCCAAGATCGATTTGCGATCAGGATACCATCAGCTGAAGATTCGAGAGCAGGATATACCCAAGACGGCTTTTACCACTAGGTATGGGCTGTACGAATATACCGTTATGTCATTTGGTCTGACTAACACACCTGCATATTTCATGAACATGATGAACAAAGTATTTATGGAATTTCTGGATAAGTTCGTCGTGGTGTTCATTGATGACATCTTGGTCTACTCGAAGAACGAAGAGGAGCATAAGGAGTATTTGCGTTTGGTACTGGAGAAGCTCAGAGAACACCAGTTATATGCCAAGTTTAGAAAATGTGAGTTTTGGTTGAAGGAAGTTGGATTCCTCGGACATGTTATATCCGGAGAGGGTATAGCAGTAGATCCCACCAAGGTTGTCACTGTGACAAATTGGGAGGCACCAACGACAGTTGGGGAGATCAGAAGTTTTCTTGGACTGGCAAGATACTACCGGAGATTCATTGAGAATTTTTCAAGGATTGCAAAGCCCATGACAGAGTTGTTGAAAAAGTATATCAAGTTCAATTGGACTGAGGAATGTGAGGCCAGTTTCCAGGAATTGAAGAAATGTCTAGTTACTTCACCAGTGCCAAGTTGGCCAAGATTTACATGACCAGGATCGTATGTCTGCATGGAGTTCCAAGGAGCATTGTATCAGATAGAGGGACCCAATTCACCTCAAAGTTCTGGAATTAGTTGCATGAAACCTTGGGTACCAGACTAGAGTTTAGTACCGCTTTTCATCCGCAGACAGAAGGACAGACTGAAAGAGTCAATCAGATTTTAGAGGACATGCTGAGAGCCTATGCGCTAGATTATGGATCTAGTTGGGACGACAATTTACCGTATGCTGAGTTCTCTTACAACAACAGTTATCAATCCAGTTTGAAGATGGCCCCTTTCGAAGCCTTATATGGAAGGAGGTGCAGGACCCCGTTGTCTTGGGACAAAGTTGGAGACCGTCAGTTGTTTGGACCAGATTTGATTAAGGAGTCTGAACGGAAGGTGAAGTTGATTCGCGACTGGCTCAAGGTAGCCCAGTCTAGGCAGAAGAGCTATGCTGACGCAAAACGCAAGGAGAAAGTTTACGAAGTTGGGGATAGAGTTTATCTTCGGGTATCTCCACTTCGAGGAGTTAAGCATTTTGGTGTTAAAGGAAAGTTAGCGCCACGTTTTGTGGGACCATACAAAGTTTTGGGTCGTATGGGAGAGGTTGTTTACAAGTTGGAATTGCCTGAGGGATTGTCAGGAGTTCATGACGTGTTTCACGTTTCCCAGTTGAAGAAGTGCCACGTAGAGATGGCTGATATACCATTGAGAGATACAGTGCCACTAGAGGCGATTCAATTGGACAGTGATTTGACTTATGAGGAGAAACCAGTTAAGATTCTTGAGTATGCCAGCCGAGTCACCAGCAACAAGGTTATCAAGTTCTGTAAAGTTCAGTGGAGCCACCACACCGAGGATGAGGCTACCTGGGAGCGAGAGGAAGATTTGCTGAAGGACCACCCTCACCTATTTTCTAGCCAACCCGAATCTCGAGGGCGAGATTCATCTTAAGGGGGTAGGTTTGTAACATCCCAAATTTCCAATTTGGAATGTTATACATAGATCATAAATTGCATATCATATTTTATTGCATTTGGTTTCGATCCTAGAAATCCTACGCAACTCAAGGACCCACGGAGAGAGTTGAGGATTTCGATATTTTCATATTTGAGTTTTCTCAAATTTTGAAAGTAGGATCATTTGATTTTATTTATTTTATCTTCAATTATTTCAAATGTATAAATATGAGAGAGGGAATAAAATGACTTTCCCAAAATAAAGAAATATTGAAGATTTAATAAAAAAATCGAATAAGATTTTATTTTGGATTTTTCTGTCTATTTTATTTGAATTTAGGAAAAATACGTGTTTTCCAAAACTGCATTTAGGCCCAAATAAATGTTCATCCAAACTGGCTTGATTTTAGAAGCTGGGGAAAATTTATTTCGGGAATTTTGGAGTCCGTTTCGTATTTCTTTCGTTTGTTTTTCTATGTGATAATTATTTAAAAAAAAACTGGAATCCACTTCGGGCCGTACCCGAGCGGGACTGCGCACGGGGGCAGCCTTTAAATAGCCGCCGCCCGAGCCGCCCCAGCCCACTAGCCGCCGCCAGCCGCCGCCCCAGCCCACCAACCGCCGCCAGCCCACCCGCGCCCCCAAACCCTAACCCTAGCCGCCCGATCCGCCGTCGCCGCGCCCGACCCGCGCCGCCGCCGCCGCCATCACGACCCGCCGCCCGAGGTGCCTTGATTTCCGCGCCGCCAGTTTTTCTCGAAAACCGTTCGGTTTCCGTCGGTTTTTCGCCGGTTTTTTAGTTTCCGTTTTTTTATTAGATCGATTTTTTTTCCGGTTTAGGTTAATTAGCGAGCGTTCACTCATTCGTTCGTTTTAACGAACGCGTTCATCATTTAGATCCAGATAACGAACGTTCGTTCGTTAATCTGTTCATCGTTTTTTTTCTTTTTCTCGGATTTAATCCACGATTTTCTGATCGTGATTCCTGATCCAATTTTCGCTTTACTATAACTTTTCGCTCATTTATCGGAATCAGGCGATTCAAGCACCTAGAGTTTCGTCTCGAAACCCTCTTTCCGAATAATCTACTCAAACCAGTTTTCGCTTCTGTAAAATTTGACTTAGGTCCAGATTAGTAAACGAAGCTTGTTTCTTTCGCCGTTTGAGTTTTGTTTCTTCGATCGATTTGTTTCTTTTGCAAACCGGAGTTCTTAAGTTGAACTTTCTGGTTAGACCTCTTATTTGAGTTTTACCCGTGCATTAGATGAGTACTTATTGTATGCTTGTTTGTTTGTTTGCTTGCGATAGAGTACCCGGATTGCGCCGCTTGCTACTTCGAATCCCTAGGTTACGCGGATCATCAGCAAGGCAAGTAACACTTTGATCATATCCCTTATTACCCAGTTTTTATGCATTAGTTTCATCCTTAAACATTGCATGATTAGGATCTAATTAAATTGTGGGTTTTGGGAAGTAGTTTGAGGTAGTACCTATTACCTGTTTTATTATCAAACCCTTGGGAGTTACTTCTACGTTTGCTTATTATGCCATGCTATGCTCGTAGACGTGGATTGGGTTTGAGTGAAATTCCATGACAGATGTGAGATTGTTATTTAATGGTTTATTTAAGGTGGCAACATTAATACACATCTGGGTGGATTGAGGTACCTGGTTATTCCGGGATTGCCTGTCTAGGCACCTGGGTAGACCAGGATTGCCTGTTTTTTTATGGACCGCCACCCAGGCTCAAAGGGATCATAAGATTATTCATGCTAGAAACTTCCGTGTGCAGCCACATGCTATTATGCGCTCTAGCATAGTTTACTAAGTCGTGCGAACTCTTAAAGTGGTAGAATAGCAGATGTAGGGGATGTAGGTTGGTACGGTCTACCCATCGTAAGGTGCTAGCGCTTCTGAAAGACTATGTCTCAGTCATCCGTTTCTCAAACACCATGTAGTGCGAGAATCCCAACGGAGGAGACCGAGTCATGTGGGGAAAAGTGCGCAACCTCTGTAGAGTGTACAAACTAATCATGATTAGCCGTGTCCCCGGTTATGGACGTTTTGAGTATCTAGTACCTGGATTTTCATGAGTATCTCAACATGTTACTTTAATTAATATTGTTGGGTTTTAATGATGATATTTAATTGGGATTGAGGATGCTGTCAACCATTCTCAATGTTTAACAACCACCATGATAGTTAAATAAATTTATTCCTTTGCAGTAGGGAAAAACTGGCTTTACGCAAAATTGTAACCATAGAGCTATCCACCAAGCCATATATGCATGTAGTATAGCTTTACTCTTTTCATTACTTCTCTATGTGTTACTTTGCCAGCATATTCCATGTGCTGACCCGTTTTCGAGCTGCAACATTAACGTTGCAGACTTTTCAGACGACGAGTAAGATGCTTTAGGATCGTGGTTCTATACTCAGTGATGCCATTGGAGTTGATGGACTCACTTATCTTCCAAGCCTTCCGCTGTTATCGTTATTAGATGGCCTTAAGCCATATTTATTATAATAAGTTCTCTTTGGAGACACTTGATGTACTAAGTGTGTGATTGCTACTCTGTTATAAATCCTTCAAGTACTGTGCATGTCAGCATTACTGATCCAGGGATGACACTGAAGCACAGAGATCAGATTGTTTGAGGTCTGGTCGCTACAGTAGGCGATCTCCTTTCCCTTACAAACTCCTTGGTTCAATTCCACAATCTTAACGGAGGCTCCCAAGTGACACTAACCAATCTAGGAGACACCACTCTCCAAAAGGCAATGGATGGTGTGTTGATGATGAACTCCTTGCTCTTGTGCTTCAAATGATAGTCTCCCCAATACTCAACTCTCTCACACAGATTCAACTATGGTGGAAAGATTATTTGAACAGAAAGAAACTTGGGGAAGGCTAGAGATCAAGATTCTTGTGCTTCAAATGATAGTCTCCCCAACACTCAACTCTCTCACACAAATTTGGCTATGGTGGAAAGATGATTTGAGTGGAAAGCAACTTGGGGAAGGATAGAGATCAAGATTCTTGTGGTTGGATTGGAATGTCTTAGTCTCAACACATGGGTAGGTGGTTCTCTATCGGAAAATGAGTAGTGGAAGTGTAGGCACATTCTGATGCCTCCACACAAAATCCAACCGTTAGACACATTTGACCCAACTCGATCAGACCGAATAGAAGAACTCAGGAGTCGATTTAGTTCAAAATGTGAACGTTAGGATTCTCAGTGGGTCTGACATGATAAACTCGGTGGGTCCGACATGATAAACTCGGTGAGACCGATGTGCTAGGGCTAGGGCAAAACCTCATCTCGGTGAGACCGATCACATAAACTCGATGAGACCAATTTCAGCAATGATCAAATAGAGAGTTGGTCAGCCAAACTCGGTGGGACCGATTGCACATTTCGGTGATACCAAAATAATTCAATAGGCAACGGAGAGTTTGCAAGGCCATCTCGGTGAGACCGAGTTCTGTATGGTGTGACCGAATTGACTAGGGTTTCCGGCAGTGGCTATGTCAAATGAACTCTGTGGCGACGGATAGATCAAATCGGTGGGGCCGAGTTTGACTTTAGGTTTGGACATATGTGGAAATGAGAAAGTGGTTGAGGGTTTTGGAGCAATATCACTAAGAACTTTGAGCAAGCAAGCCATTAAGCAACACCTCATCCCCTTTCAATAGTATTGGCTTTCCCATGGACTCAATGTGATCTTGTATCACTAAAATGGAAAAGAAGAGTCTTGAGCCTTTGTTGTTCTAAGTGTTCTCTATCTTTAGTTATGGATATGGAACACGAAATACCAACAAAATTAGGTGTACTTGCTACTCATGGAGATGGGGAACCTCCTAAAACCCTCGATGCTCATTATGTGAAAGATATTATGTACTACTTTGATAATCCTAAGAAAACCCCATTCAATTATGTTACGGGAGACAGGTTGGATCAACATGAATACTTTAGGGATTATCACTTGACACAAAAGGGAAACTATTATGGTATCAAATTTATATATTGTATTGGTATGCTAGGCAACTATGCATGAGATATGATTATACTTGTTGCTCTAGGATGAAGGCTCCACACCTTCCTTTTTCATGCAAATTTAATGATAATGAAACCTTAGCTTCTTATGCTAATGGTATATATGATTACTATGATGTGGAACAAATAGAAGAATTCGTTGCTTTTATGGGTGCTTATGAAATTGAATCTTTGTTTAAAGAGTGTGAAAATCTTGATGATGCTGTTTATAGACCTGAAAATTTTGCTATAGTTAAATATTGTTATGAGAATTGTGAATACAATGCCGATATTGATGCATTTATTGAGAAAGTCTCCGATGTCCAAGAAGAGACTAATATTTTGCAGGAGTCTATGGATGAAGAAATCGAGGAAACTATGAGCTCATTAGATGAAAACGATGATGAGGAGAGCGAAGAACAAAAGGAGGAAGAGCGGATTAGCTACCCGTGCCCACCTTCTAATGAGAGTAACTCTTCAACTCATACATTGTTTAATTCCCCTTTGTGCTTACCGAAGGATGATTGCTATGATGATTGTTATGATCCTGTTGATTCTCTTAAAATACCCCTTTTTGATGATGCTTGCTATGCTTGTGGCCAAGATGCCAATATGAATTATGCTTATGGATATGAACTTGCTATAGTTCCTTATGTTAAACATGAAATTGTTGCTATTGTACCCACGCATGATAGTCCTATTATCTTTTTGAATTCTCCCTACTACACTATATAGGAGAAGTTTGCCCTTATTAAGGATTATATTGATGGGTTGCGTTTTACTACTACACATGATGATTTTGATAGATATAATATGCATGTGCTTGCTGCTCCTACTTGCAATTATTATGAGAGATGAACTATATCTCCACCTCTTTATGTTTCCCATATGATAAAATTGCAAGAAACTGCTTATACTATGCATTGGCTTTTACTTGGTATGTATGAATTGTTCTTTTATGACATGCCGATGCATAGGAAGAGAGTTAGAATTCGTCATTGCTTGATATATGTTACTTTGTGCTCACTACTAAATTACAAATCATTGTTAATTAAAATTGGCTTTGATATACCTTGGGATCCGAGTGGATCCATTACTTGAGCACTTTATGCCTAGCTTAATGGCTTTAAAGAAAGCGCTGCCAGGGAGACAACCCGGAAGTTCTAGAGAGTCATTTATTTCTGTTGAGTGATTTTATATAGTTTAAAAACAAAAAAATAAAGAGGGGAACCCAAAACTTTTCAAAAAGGAAAGTGAAAGTGAGAAAGACAAGCATTGTTGAAGTGGGGGAGCTCCTTGAACTTTGCTTATGCTCATGGAAACTTTGTGAATCTTAATTACAGAAACTTTTCAACAAAAATAATTACCCCCTTGTACAATTCCATTTTATTATAAAAATAATGTGCCAAGGTTTGCCTTTAGGATGTTTACAATGCTTGTTGGTTTGTGCGGTGTAGGACAGAAACTTTGGCTGTAGTCCGCGATTTTACATTTTTTACTGGAATGTCAAACGGTTATGATTATTTTTGCAATGTATTTCTATACAAATTGTTTATTTTTTCTAATTTCGGAATAATTTTTGGAGTAAGAGAAGTATGGTGAACGTTCAGATTTCTACAGACTGTTCTGTTTTTGTCAGATTCTGTTTTTGATGCATAGTTTGCTTGTTTTGATGAAACTATCAATTTCTATCAGTGGATTAAGCCATGGAAAAGTTATATTACAGTAGACAAAATGCAAAAATAAAATATTAATTGGTTTGCAACAGTACTTAGATCAGTGATTTGCTTTATTATACTAACGGATCTTACCGAGTTTGCTGTTGAAGTTTTGTGTCGATGAAGTGTTCGAAGACGAGGAGGTCTCGATATGAGGAAAAGGAGGAGAGGCAAGATCTCAATCTTGGGGATGCACAAGGCACCCCAAGTAAATATTCAAGGAGACTCAAGCGTCTAAGCTTGGGGATGTCCCGGAAGGCATCCCCTCTTTCTTCAACAAGTATCGATATGTTTTCAGATTCGTCTCATTCATGTGCTATGTGCGAATCTTGGAGCGTCTTTTGCATTTAGTTTTCACTTTTCTTTTATGCACCATGCTGGTATGAGATAGTACTTGGTTGATTTATAGAATTCTCATTGGACTTCACTTATATCTTTTGAGTATGGCTTTATAGAATGCTTCATGTGCTTCACTTATATCTTTTGAAGTTTGGATTGCTTGTTTCTCTTCACATAGAAAACCGCCATTTGTAGAATGCTATTTTGCTTCACTTATATTTATTAGAGAGTGGGCATATCTTTTGTAGAAAGAATTAAACTCTCTTGCTTCACTTATATCTATTTAGAGAGATGACAAGAATTGGTCATTCACATGGTTAGTCATAAAATCCTACATAAAACTTGTAGATCACTGAATATGATATGTTTGATTCCTTGCAATAGTTTTGCGATATAGAGATGATAATATGTGGGAGGTACTAGTAGATGGTTGTGATTCCTGAAGCATGCACGTATGGTCTCCTAACTATGTAACCAAATCGGCGCGTATTGTATTTTGATTGTTTATCTTTGCGTGAAGATCGGGGGCGCGCGATGGTTAACTCCTACCAACCTCCCCCCTAGGGGAATGCGTAGTAGTACTTTGCTTCAAGGGCTAATAAACTTTTGCAATAAGTATATGAGTTCTTTATGACTAATGTGAGTCCATGGATTATACGCACACTCACCCTTCCATCATTGCTACCCTCTTCGGTACCGTGCATTGCCCTTTCTCACCTCGAGAGTTGGTGCAAACTTTGCCGGTGCATCCAAACATCGTGATACGATACGCTCTATCACACACAAGCCTCCTTATATCTTCCTCAAAACAGCCACCATACCTACCTATCATGTCATTTCCATAGCCATTCCGAGATATATTGCCATGCAACTTCCATCATCATCATATACATGACTTGAGCATTTATTGTCATATTGCTTTGCATGATCATAAGATAGCTAGCATGATGTTTACATGGCTTGTCCGTTTTTTGATGTCATTATTACGCTAGATCATTGCACATCCTGGTACACCACCGGAGGCATTCATATAGAGTCATATCTTTGTTCTAGTATCGAGTTGTAAGTAAATAAAAGTGTGATGATCATCATTATAGAGCATTGCCCCCCCCAAAAGAGAGCCCAAAGAAGCCTAAATAAAAAAAGGGGGCCAAAGAAGCCCGCCAAAAAAAGGGGGCAATGTTTCTATCCTTTTACCACACTTGTGCTTCAGAGTAGCACCATGTTCTTGAAGAGAGTCTCCTATATTGTCACTTTCATATACTAGTGGGAACTTTCATTATAGAACTTGGCTCGTATATTCTGATGATGGGCTTCCTCAAATGCCCGAGGTCTTCATGAGCAAGCAAGTTGGATGCACACCCACTTAGTTTCCAGTTTGAGCTTTCATACACTTATAGCTCTTAGTGCATCTGTTGTATGGCAATCCCTACTCCTCACATTGACATCAATTGATGGGCATCTCCATAGCCCGTTGATTAGCCGCATCGATGTGAGACTTTCTCTTTTTTTGTCTTCTCCACATAACCCCCACCATCATATTCTATTCCAACTATAGTGCTATATCCATGGCTTGCACTCATGTATTGCGTGAGGGTTGAAAAAGCTGAAGCGCGTTAAAAAGTATGAACCAATTGCTTAGCTGACACCGGGATAGGCATGAGGGGTACCTTGTGTTAAGAAAAGGGAGCATAAAAGACTATATGATTTTGTAGGGATAATGTTCTGTAAGCATTGATATTTTGAAAGGCATGATTGTTTGTTGGGATGCCCGAAGTATTATTGTTTTTATGTCAAATGATAGACTATTGCTTTGAATCACTCATGTCTTAATATTCATACCATGATTAGATACATGATCAAGATTATGCTAGGTAGCATTCCACATCAAAAATTATCTTTTTATCATTTACCTACTCGAGGACGAGAAGGAATTAAGCTTGGGGATGCTGTCTCCATTGTATCTATAATTTTTGATTGTTCCATGCCAATATTACTCAACTTTCATATACTTTTGGAAACTTTTTATACTATTTTTGGGACTAACATATTGATCCAGTGCCCAGTGCCAGTTCTTGTTTGTTGCATGTTTTATGTTTCGCAGAAACCCCATATCAAACAAAGTCCAAACGGGATAAAAACGGATGGAGAATATTTTTGGAATATTTATGATTTTTGGGAAGAAAAATCTACGCGAGAAGGTGCCCGAGGGGGCCACGAGGCAGGGGGGCACGCCCCAGGGGGGCAGGTGCGCCCCTGACCCTCGTGGGCACACCGTAAGGTGGTTGGTGCTCTTCTTTTGCCGCAAGAAAGCTAATTTTTGGAGAAAAATCTTGGTGAAGGTTTCAATCCAATCGGAGTTACGGATCTCCGGATATATAAGAAACGGTGAAAGGGCAGAATCTCAGAGCGCAAAAATAGAGAGAGAGACAGATCCCATCTCGGAGGCGCTCTCGCCCCTCCCACACCATGGAGACCATGGACCAGAGGGGAAACCCTTATCCCATCTAAGGAGAAGGTCAAGGAAGAAGAAGAAGAAGAAGGGGGGCTCTCCCCCCTCGCTTTCGGTGGCGCCAGAACGCCGCCGGGGGCCATCATCATCACCGCGATCTACACCAACACCGCCGTCATCTTCACCAACATCTCCATCACCTTCCCCCATCTATATTCAGCGGTCCACTCTCCCACAACCCGCTGTACCCTCTACTTGAACATGGTGCTTTATGCTTCATATTATTATCCAATGATGTGTTGCCATCCTATGATGTCTGAGTAGATTTTCGTTGTCCTATCGGTAATTGGTGAATTGCTATAATTGGTTTAATTTGCTTGTGGTTATGTTGCTGTCCCATTGTGCCCTCCGTGTCGCGGAAGCATGAGGGATTCCCACTTTAGGGTGTTGCAATACGTTCATGATTCACTTATAGTGGGTTGCTTGAGTGACAGAAGCATAAACCCGAGTAAGGGGGTTGTGGCATATGAGATCAAGAGTACTTGATACTTTAATGCTATGGTTGGGTTTTACCATAATGATCTTTAGTAGTTGCGGATTCTTGCTAGAGGTCCAATCATAAGTGCATATGATCCAAGAAGAGAAAGTATGTTAGCTCATGCCTCTCCCACATAAAACATGCTATCGGTCTAGTAAAGTAGTCAATTTCTTAGGGACAATTTCACAAGTCCTACCACCACTTTTCCACACTCGCTATATTTACTTTACTGCTTCTTTATCTAAACAGCCCCTACTTTTTATTTACGTGCCCTTTATTATCTTGCAATTCTATCCAACAACACCTACAAAGTACTTTTAGTTTCATACTTGTTCTAGGTAAAGAGAACGTTAAGCGTGCGTAGAGTTGTATCAGTGGTCGATAGAACTTGAGGGAATATTTGTTCTACCTTTAGCTCCTAGTTGGGTTCGACACTCTTACTTATCGAAAGCGGCTACAATTGATCACCTATACTTGTGGGTTATCAGACGTCCTCTACTTTGTTGTTGCAAGTTTTACGTGCTGCTATGGGTTTATAGCAAAATCTGTTCTTACCTACGGCAAAAACCACAACTGTGTTTCGTCAAGTTTGTTGTTTTAACCTTCTTCAAGGACCGACCACAGTCAAATTCAATTCAACTAAAGTAGGAGAAACAGACACCCGCCAGCCACCTTTATGCAAAACTAGTTGCATGTCTGTCGGTGGAACATGTCTCATGTACGTGGACATGTAAGGTTGGTCCGGGCCACTTCATCCCACAATACCGCTGAATCAAAATAAGACATCAGTGCTAAGCACTATGACTATCACCGCCCACAGCTCTTTGTGTTCTACTCGTGCATATCATCTACGCATAGACCTGGTTCATGATGCCATTGTTGGGAATCGTTGCATGGAAAACAAAAAATTTGTACGCACACGCAATGATCTATGCATGGAGATGCATAGCAACGAGGGGGAGAGTGTGTCTACGTACCCTCGTAGACCGTAAGCAGAAGCGTTTATTCAACGCGATTGATGTAGTCATACACTGAAGCAAAAGTAGCAGTTTTTATGATTTTCAAGTTGAGGTTGAAGATTAGCACAATTTTAAACATTCCCAACACACTTCAAGAAGGCATGACAAGAGTATAGGCAGTGGAAAGAGTAAAGCATGCTAGTTGCAAGAAATGAAAGGGATGGGATTGTAGTGTGCAAACGCAATGAAGACACAGAGATATTTGGCGTGGTTCCAATAGGTGGTGCTATTGTACATCTACGTTGGTGGAGAGTTCAGCCCACGAATGGTAACGGTTGCGCGAGTCCACGGAGGGCTCCACCCACGAAGGGTCCATGAAGAAGCAACCTTGTCTATCCCACCATGGCCATCGCCCATGAAGGACATGCCTCACTTGGGTAGATCTTCATGAAGTAGGCGATCTCCTTGCCCTTACAAACTCCTTGGTTCAACTCCACAATCTTAACGGAGGCTCCGAAGTGACACTAACCAATCTAGGAGACACCACTCTCCAAAAGGCAATGGATGGTGTGTTGGTGATGAACTCCTTGCTCTTGTGCTTCAAATGATAGTCTCCCTAACACTCAACTCTCTCACACAGATTTGGTTATGGTGGAAAGATGATTTGAATGTAAAGCAACTTGGGGAAGGCTAGAGATCAAGATTCTTGTGCTTCAAATGATAGTCTCCCCAACACTCAACTCTCTCACATAGATTTGGCTATGGAGGAAAGATGATTTGAGTGGAAAGCAACTTGGGGAACGCTAGATATCAAGATTCTTGTGGTTGGATTGGAATGCCTTAGTCTCAACACATGAGTAGGTGGGTCTCTATCAGAAAATGAGTAGTGGAAGTGTAGGCATATTCTGATGCCTCCACACAAAATCCAACCGTTACACACATTTGACCCAACTCGGTCAGACCGAATAGAAGAACTCAGTGAGACCTATTCAATTCAAAATGTGAACATTAGGATTCTTGGTGTGTCCGACATGATAAACTCGGTGGGTCCAACGTGATAAAATCGGTGGGTCCGACATGATAAACTCGGTGAGACCGATGTGCTAGGGCTAGGGCAAAATATCATCTCGGTGAGACCGATAGCATAAACTCGGTGAGACCAATTTTAGCAATGATCAAATAGAGAGTTGGTCAGGCAAACTCGGTGGGACCGATTGCACATTTCGGTGATACCGAAATAATTCAATAGGCAATGGAGAGTTTGCAAGGCCATCTCAGTGAGACCGAGATCTGTATTGGTGTGACCGAATTGACTAGGGTTTCCGGCAGTGGCTATGTCAAATGAACTCTGTGGTGATGGATAGATCAAATCGGTGGGGCCGAGTTTGACTTTAGGTTTTGGACATATGTGGAAATGAGAAAGTGGTTGACGGTTTTGGAGCAATATCACTAAGCACTTTGAGCAAGCAAGCCATTAAGCAACACCTAGTACCCTTTTAATAGTATTGGCTTTCCTATGGACTCAATGTGATCTTGTATCACTAAAATGAAAAAGAAGAGTTTTGAGCCTTTGCCAATCTTTGTCCTTAGCATTTTGAAGGGGTTTCCACACCCTCTTGTCCTTTCCATGCCATTGTTGAACTCATCTGAAATGCACTTGATTAAAATATTAGTCCATTAAGAGATATGTTGTTGTTGATTACCAAAATCACCCGGGGAGCACTTGTGCTTTCAATCTCCCCCTTTTTGGTAATTGATGACAACATACATCAAACCTTTATATAAAGATATGAATAGCAACAGGTAAAGCTTTGGAAGGACATGTAACATGCATAGGCTCCCCCTACATGTACGCAAACATGTAAAGATGGAATATAATAACATGTTAATGCATAAGCATGTCAGAGCCAACAATGAGTTACATGTATCTTGGCTATATGCATCAGAGCAAATGATGTAGAAATAATGGATATACCTACATGCTCATGAATCCTTCTTGCAAACAATATGTGTAGCAACAAGAGATGATCATGCACATGAGTGTGATGCATATACTTACCTTGTGGTCTTGAGATGGCTTTGGAAGAGACGAGCTTGAGAAAACAAGGTTAGATAACACAAGAACACTCTAAGTAAAGCAAGTTTAGGAAACCACAAGAGTACCAAGACTGGGATGACATGTAATGAGTGAGTACTTAGTACTCCATTAAGTATAGACATGTCCTCAAAGATTAAAGATAAGCAATGAATTCCAAAGATTTTCTTCCCTTAGATATGAAATCTTTCTCCCCCTTAATCTTATATTGGATAATGGGAGAAGGTAGGGCAAGCGAAAATCAAAGCAAGAACCATTAAAGCAAGAAATGGTACAATCAATCAGATATTAACATGTCTTTCCCCTCTTGAAGAGATGTGTCTTCTTTCCTCTATTAACAACAAGCATCTGGGGAGGCTAAGATGTGCTTTCTCTCCAATGTGATAAGCTTTGATGTGTTCTCTCTCCCCCTTTGACATCAATTTCCAAGAAGGGAACTTCTAGAGTATGAGTCAATTAGGTTTGGTCCTTAAGACACAATACAAACCAGCATGTAGATTATGATGTGGGTAGAGGATAAGAATCATTGAGTGGAGCTGGAAGAGAAGTGGAAATGCAATGGCTAAAAGTTTTCTTCAACAATGAAATCGGTGACACCAAGTGATTTTTATCGGCAACTCCGAGATATCAGAGCTGTTGAGAATGTGAATCGGTCAAACCGAGCTATTCCTTTTCGGTTGAACCGATGAACTATATACAAGGAACCCTTGTAATTTGGTCTAGCTAATTTGTTGGACTCGGTGTGTCCGAGTTCAATGTAGAGAAAAATTTATGTCAACTCAGCTCACCTGGCAATTGAGATTTCACAAAGATTTGCAGGGAATTTACTGAAAGATTTGCAATGAATTAGATAAGGAAACACGTAAAAGAAAAGATATCTAGATGAAGTTTTTTTGATAAAAGGGAACACAAAGACAGAATCAAAGAAAAAATAGGGAACATAGAAACACTAGATAACTTCATCTAGAAGGGGTCAGCTACAAAGTCACCTATGTTAGAGTATATTGACTTAGGAGTCAAGTGAAGTCACTTGATCAAAGGTCATACTCATCGTTTAAGCTCAAAATGGGGTTACCATTTTTCATTTAAGCACTTTGATGCATTCACATCTCATTGAGTTGCTTTAACTCATGACTTGGGTCAAAGCTTCTCTAAGATAGGATAACATACCTTGGGTTGTGTTGATCTTGGTCATGTAGTTGAACTTGTGTTGGATGCTCAAGGTTGATGTAGTCCACCAAAAGTTGAGAGCACCACATGAAGTTTGAGTTTATCTTCCTACATGGATTAGTCTTGCAAGGAAGAGAACTTGTGTATCCAAAAAATGACAAACATGTTACTTGATACAAAATGAAATTTGATATATAGAAATTGTCCAAGGATATGTTTAGTGAGGTCATCCTTCCTTGTTTTCCACAACCATATAGTAGAAACTTGGTGATGTAGAGATTGCTTAAGTTGTGAGTGGCTTGCAATCTCATGGATTTGAGCTCATCCAAGTACCTACAAGGGTTAGATAACATGCAACGGTAGAAGTATAGATCCAAGACATATGATCATCATCTTAAGAGAAATATCAAGGATTAGTCATAGAAAGGCTCATGCCTTGCATGCATCTAGATGGAGTTCCTACTCCAAGTTTGAGGCATCAATGATGTTCAGTTCACCTCTCAAATAACAAAACACTTTCTCATCAAGCGGTTTGGTGAAAATATCTGCCAATTGCTTATCGGTACAACATGCTTAAGATTGATGTCTCCTTTAGCAACATGATCCCAAATGAAATGATGACGAACTTCAATATGCTTAGTCTGAGAATGTTGCACAGGATTATGAGCATTCTTACTAGCCCTTTCATTGTCACAAAGTAGTGGGACATGTTTCACATGTATCCCATAATCTTTAAGTGTTTGGGTCATCCAAAGTAATTGACCACAACATGATTCGGCGACAATGTATTCCGCTTCGGCAGTGGATAAGGATACCGAGTTTTGTTTCTTGGAGGACCAAGATATAAGAGATATACCAAGAAATTGACTAGTACCCGAAGTGGATTTTCTATCAACCTTGTCTCTGGCATAGTCCGAGTCGGAGTAGCCAACAAGATCAAAAGAAGACCTCTTAGGATACCAAATGCCAAAGTTTGGTGTATGAATTAAGTATCTCACTATCCTTTTCACAGCCTTAAGATGACATTCTTTAGGGACCGCTTGATATCGTGCACACATGCACACACTTAGCATAATATTGGGATGGGAGGCACTAGATATAACAATGATCCAATCATAGAGCGGTAAACCTTTTGGTCAACCGGTTTGCCATCCTTAGTCAAGTCAAGATGTCCACTAGTAAGCATGGGTGTTTTCATACCTTTGCTTTGTTGCATGTTGAACTTCTTGAATAAGTCCTCGGTATACTTTGTTTGGGAAACAAAGGTACCCTCCTTAGTTTTCTTGATTTGCAAAGTAAGAAATAATTTGAGTTCACTCATCATAGACATCTCAAACTTCTCCGACATTAGCCTTCCAAACTTTTCACTAAAATGTGGGTTAGTTGAACCAAATATGACATCATCCACATAAATTTGTAACACAAATAAGTCACCATTAACCCTTTTAGTAAAAAGTGTAGAATCAATTTTCCCAATTTCAAAGCCTTTTTGGATGAGAAACTTAGTCAAGCATTTATACCATGTTCTAGGAGCTTGTTTAAGACCGTAAAGAGCTTTGTGAAGTTTGTAAACATGATCAGGTTTCTTCGGATTAACAAAGCCGGGAGGTTGTTTAACATAAACTTCCTCCTCAATTTCACCATTAAGAAAGGCACTTTTTATGTCCATTTGATATAAAGTAATGTCATTATGATTGGCATAAGCAAGTAAGATGTGTATGGACTCAAGTCTAGCAACGAGGGCATATGTCTCACCATAGTCCATACCTTCGACTTGAGTGTAGCCTTGAGCGAGGAGACGAGCCTTGTTGCGTACAAAATTTCCATCTTCATCTTGCTTATTCTCAAACACCCATTTGGTTCCAATGACATTGTGCTTCTCACCGGGCTTTTCAACCAACATCCATATTTGGTTCCTCTCAAAATTATGTAGCTCTTCATGCATAGCGCTCACCCAATCCAGATCATCAAGAGATTCTTCAACCTTCATAGGTTAAATACTAGAAGTGAATGAGTAGTGTTCACAAAAGTTAGCCAAACAAGTTTTTGAGCGAGTAATTCTCCTGGTTTGGATATCATCGAAGATTTGTTCGATGGGATGATCTCTTGAGAGTCTTGCTCGAACTCGTAAGAGCTTTTGTTTGGGTCGGGGTGGAACATCCTCTTCATTGTATTGTTCTTCCTCTTGTCTTTCTTCATTGTCGTTGGTGTTGTTGTTCTCTTGTGGAGGTGGACAGGGAGGTCGATGAGGTTCATCTTGTTGTACATCCTCTTTTCCTTCATCTTGTCGTGTTCCACTTGTGGATGCCTCCAAGTCATCTTGTGGTTCACCTTGGTGTGAAGTTGAGGCTTCCACTTGAACGGACGAGGTACTCTCCTTCACCTCCGTTGGGCGAATCTTGCCAATAGACAAGTCTTGAATCGCTTCCGAGGGATCTTTGTCTCCTACATCACTCAGCAATTGCTCTACTTGCGAGCTGTTAGATTCATCAAAATTCACATCTACCGTCTCTTCAACCTTTTGGGTGAAATTGTTGTAGACACGATAAGTGTGAGAGTTTGAGCCGTAACCGAGTAGGAAACCATCATGAGACTTAGGGGCAAATTTTGAACGACGATGCTTATCTAGAATGTAACATTTTGAGCTAAATACTCGAAAGTATCCAACTTGGGGTTTGTTACCAGTGAGAAGCTCGTATGCCGTCTTGCAAAGAAGCTTGTGAAGATATAGACGATTTGTTGCATGACAAGCTATCTCAACCGCTTCCTCCCAAAAATGTCTTGTCGTCTTGTATTCATCAAGCATCGTTCTTGCCATCTCAATGAGTGTCCGGTTCTTCCTCTCAACAACTCCATTTTGTTGAGGTGTGTACGTAGAGAAGAACTCATGTGAAATCCATTCTTCATCAAGAAAGGTATCCACATTGGCGTTCTGGAACTCCGTTCTGTTGTCACTCTGAACCTTCTTGATATTCACTTCAAATTTATTTTGGGCCTTGCTACCGAAGTTATTGAAGATATTTTGGACCTGTGATTTATCATCAAGAAAGAACACCCATGTAAATCTGAGAAAATCATCAATAATGAGCAATCCGAACGAGTTACCACCAAGACTCTTGTAGGTGTTGGGACCAAAAAGATCCATATGAAGCAGCTCGAGTGGTCTTCTCGTGGTCATGATGTTCTTCACGGGATGACTTCCTCCAACTTGTTTTCCTGCTGACAAGTACTTCAAAGTCTATCCTTGTCAAATACAACATATTTAACTCCAAGGATATGATCACCTTTAATAAGCTTATCAAAATTTCGCATGCCCACGTGACCTAATGTTCTATGCCACAACAAACCTTTAGAAGATTCAGAAATTAAGCAAGTTCTAGGTTGAGCCTTTTTAGTGAAGTCAACAATGTATAGATCACCTCTACGTATACCGGTAAAGACCATATTATGATTATCTCTTCGAAACACTTGGCAATCTACTTCAGTAAATAGGACATTGAAACCGAAATCAGCTAGTCTAGATACGGAAAGTAATTTGTAGCCAAGAGATTCAACGAGCATAACATTTTGGATGGAGCTGTCATGTGAGATGGCCACCTTGCCAAGGCCAACCACCTTACCCTTTGAGCTATCACCAAATGCGACATACTTTCGGGGACCATTGTTTTCAGCAAGCTCTCGAAACATGTCCTTATCTCCAGTCATGTGATCGGTACATCCACTATCAAGAACCCATTCCTTCCCTCCAGCCATGTAACCATGAAGGTTAGCCATAAGACCAAAATGTCTCATTGACTCATCAAGATCAAAGTCACTATCATCATCCTCATCATAATATCCATGTTCAACATCATCTTGTGATTGATCATCACGTAGATAAAGTGATTCATTCAATTTATGATCGTGACAATGTGCATCTTTATGAATTCTAATGACTTGAGAAATGATGCTACTAATGACACCAACATCTCCTTTTGGAACGCATGAGATCACGAAGCTCAAATAGACAATCATCAAATTTAGGATCACTAGGTTTCATCTAATGAAAAGCTATGGACTTTTGAAGAATCTCATCTAGATTTTTCAAAGAGTAGTTTGGAAAGCATTCCTCAAGATATCTCCATATAGTATAAGAATAATCAAATGTAGGCAAGTATGCAAGCAAATTTCTAGGCAATCCTCTTATGAAAAGATTGATAGCTCTAAGATTGCGGGTCATGTCAAGATACTCATCAGGGGTAGGATGCAAGGGATCAATAGGTGGCGCACAAGGGCTAGCAATGTACTTTTTCAAATCATATTCATTGAAAATCTCAAGCATATCATTTTACCAAGCTTAAAGAACTCTCCGTCAAGCATAGGGACTCTATGTCTAATACTCCAAATCATAGAATCATACATTTTCCTCCAATGGTGATTAAACCAAAGCAATGGAGACCAATGCTCTGATACCAATTGAAAGGATCGAGAAGAGGTGAGGGAGTCCTGGATTAGGGGGTGTCCAGATGGCCGGACTAAGACCTTTGGCCGGACTCCTGGACTATGAAGATACAAGATTGAAGACTCCGTCCCGTGTCCGGATGGGACTTTCCTTGGCGTGGAAGGCAAGCTTGGCGATACGATATGAAGATCTCCTCCCATTGTAACCGACTCTGTGTAACCCTAGCCCTCTCCGGGGTCTATATAAACTGGAGAGTTTTAGTCCGTAGGACGAACAACAATCATACCATAGGCTAGATTCTAGGGTTTAGCCACTACGATCTCGTGGTAGATCTACTCTTGTACTACCCATATCATCAATATTAATCAAGCAGGAGTAGGGTTTTACCTCCATCGAGAGGGCCCGAACCTGGGTAAAAACATCGTGTCCCTTGTCTCCTATTACCATCCGCCTAGACGCACAGTTCGGGACCCCCTACCTGAGATCCGCCGGTTTTGACACCGACATTGGTGCTTTCATTGAGAGTTCCGCTGTGTCGTCACCATCAGGAAGGATGTCGCATCCTGTCTTTAAAGACGGCATCGTTGCTAAAGGAGCTTTGGCTGTCGGCCAAACTCTCCGTCTAGGAAGGTTTTTGATGACCGTCAGTCCGGCCGCCGCGCCAACGATGACCTCTCGGGCCATCAAAAGCAATCTTTGCATCAGCTCGGAGCTCGCCGAGTAGTTGGATGCGATGGAGCTCTTCTCCCTGAACGAACTCTTGGATCGCATCGCGGCCCTGGGAGTCGCTACTGATTACGACCAGATTGGGCATAAACCCGATCAGAGAGAGATTGACTCTCCCCAGATTACCCACCACATCGAAGTGGTGGAAGAACAATGCGGCGACTCTTCGCCCGCCCTAAGGACCAGATGCGTCCGGATTCCCGATCCCTCCAAGCCGGATACCCGCGGAGGGGAGGATGTCGCCCGAACCCTGAACCTAAAGTCAGGCAGCAGGCCCGATTCATTGAATAATATCCGAGAAAGCAAGCTTCCGAATTCGGAAACCGCTCGGCCCCTGAATCTTACATCGGGCAGGGTTCCGGATCTATTTCCACCCGCCCACCCAACTATACGGGATTTATCCCTAATACGGCAAGAGTCCGGAGAAACAGTACACCACTATTGGGCCAGATTCCTCCTGGTTATGAACAGGATAAAGGACTGTCGTGAGAAAGAAGCAATTTCACTCTTCCTTAACAACTGCACGGACATCGGAATCCTAAACGCCATAAGTCACTGCAAAATTACACGATTTGCCGACTTGACATCCATAGTACGAAAGTACTGTGCGATTGAAAGCGTTCGGAAAATCGAAGATAAATTCTGGGACAATCCGGCCCCGAATATAATACGAGTCCGATACAAAAGGGCGCATTATCGACAGGCATCTGAGCCAAATATCAAAAAACAAAAACCCTCTATAGGGTATGGGACCGTACTGGAAGGATGGCTCAATGGACCCTGTAGAATTCATAATTCAGGGAAAGCCGCACCAATGCACAGCCTCAGAGCATGTTGGATACTACGGCAGGTAGCCAGAAGCGGCGAGGAGCTTTTAACTCCAGCACCCGAAGAATACCTCCCTAGTACGGTGTTGACAGTCTTCGAGACGTTCACGTCAAACAATGCAAGGAAACGAATGCTCCGCAACCTCACCGAAGTCTACCAAGTAGCAACAATAAACCCATGGAGTGACACGGCTATCACCTTTAATGCCAGTGACGAACCTAAATTCCGGACAGCCCGAGCACCAGCCGCATTGGTCCTCAGTCCGATAGTGGACGGCTTCCGACTTACAAAGGTACTCATGGACGGCGGCAGCGGACTCAACCTCGTCTACGAGGAAACCCTGCGAAAAATGGAAATTGATTGGAGCCGCATTGAGCGAAGCAACACAACTTTTAGGGGAATAATCCCAAGCCGGGAAGCGTGCTGTTCAGGAAAAATCACACTGGATGTGGTGTTCGGCACGCCGGACAATTACAGATCCGAGGAGGTCATGTTTCAAGTGGCCCCGTTCAGCAGCGGCTACCACGATCTGCTAGGGCGAGAAGCATTTACAATTTTCCAAGCCATACCCCATTACGGGTACATGAAGCTCAAAATGCCCGGGCCCAACGGAATCATCACTCTCGCAAGTGATCCGAACATAGCTCTCCGCGCTGAAAACAAGACAGCCGCACTGGCCCTGGAGGCATTATCTGAGGCCCTAGCGGCCAAGGAATTAACGGCGTTGCGCTCCACGGTGGACAGGGACGACGTGATACTATACAAGAGATCCAAGTCCACCTCTTTTAAACCAGTGGATGAAATAGTCAAATTCCAAGTCCATCCAACGGACCCTACAAAAATGGCCTCCATCGGGGCACAATTAAAACCCGATGTAGACGCCGCACTCAGAGACGTTCTGCGAGAAAATTGGGACATTTTCGCCTGGCACCCCTCGGATATGCCAGGAATCCCACGCAGGCTGGCCGAGCACAGCCTGAACATCATAAAAGGGTTTAAACCCGTCAAGCAGACCCTACGGCGCTTTTCCGAACCTAAGAGACAAGCCATGGGAGAGGAGCTAGCAAAACTGCTAGAAGCCGGGTTCATCAGAGACATAAAACATCCAGACTGGCTAGCAAACCTGGTGATGGTACCAAAGAAGGACAAATCTTGGCGCCTATGTGTCGATTTCAAAGACCTAAACAAGGCCTGTCCAAAGGACCCTTTCCCACTCCCCCAAATTGATCAAATCATCAACGCCACCGCAGGACACGACTCGTTGTGTTTCCTCGATGTATACTCTGGCTACCATCAAATCAAGATGGCAGAGTCAGACCAGGCCGCAACGGCATTCATCACCCCATACGGCCCATTCTGCTTCAACACGATGCCCTTCGGGCTCAAAAACGCCAGCGCAACATATCAGCGCATGATTCAGACATGTCTGGCCAACCAGATCGGCAAAACAGTCGAAGCATACGTAGATGACGTGGTCATCAAAACAAAACACGTCGATACTCTAGTAGACGACTTGAGGCTCACGTTCGACAATCTCTGAACATATGACATTAAGCTCAACCCGGAAAAATGCGTTTTTGGCGTACCAGCTGGAAAGCTCCTGGGCTTCATTGTATCCGGTAGAGGAATCGAAGCAAACCCAGACAAGATCCAAGCTCTGTCACAATTAGATACCTCAAAGGACCTCAAACAAATACAAAACCTGACAGGATGCGTGGCGGCTCTAAGCCGCTTTATCTCCCGCTTAGGAGAAAAGGCATTACCCCTCTATCGCCTCCTATGGCGCACCGACCACTTCGAGTGGACGGAGGCCGCCACGGCAGGACTCGAAGAAATAGAAGTCATATTGGCAACAAATCCAGTCCTGGCCGCGCCCAACATGGGCGAACCAATGTATTATACATCGAGGCAACCCATCAAGTTGTAAGAGCGGTGCTCGTCGTCCAACGAGAAGCGGACGGACACAAGTTCCCCCTCCAAAAACCAGTGTACTACGTGTCCACTATGCTAATTCCATGCAAGTCACGGTACCCGCATTATCAAAAGATAGCATACACGGCGTTCATGGCATCCCGGAAGCTGCGATACTACTTTCAAGAGTGCTCCATAACAGTGGCATCCGAAGTACCCCTTAATGGCATAATAAACAACAGTGACGCAATGGGACGGATTGCCAAATGGGCCATCGAGCTCCTCCCGTTCGACATAACCTACAAGCCAAGGCGATCTATCAAGTCGCAGGTTTTGGCCGACTTCATTGCCGAATGGACTGAAGCCGAACTCCCTAAAGAATACGGCGCATACTCCAACTGGATCATGCACTTCGACGGCTCCAAAATGTTGGCTGGCCTGGGGGCTGGCGTTGTTCTGACGTCCCCAACCGGGGACACAATCCAATACGTACTTCAGATAATGTACACGGATTCGAACAACGCAGCCGAATACGAGGCCCTTTTACATGGCCTCCGAATGGCAATCTCCATGGACATTCAATGCCTAGAGGTCCGCGGGGATTCAAATCTCGCAATATCCCAAATAAATGGAGACTTCGACGCCAAGGACCCGAAAATGGCAGCTTACCACAATGCCATCTTAAAGATGACAACTCGGTTTGAGGGGCTCGAATTTCATCACATAGCCCGAGAAAATAACCAAGCAGCAGACGTGCTGGCATGCATCGGCGCCAAGCGCGAGGCCATCCCTCCCAACATCTTCCTAGAAAGGTTGTTCAAGCCATCTGTATCATGGGACGGAGAATCCAGAAACAATAGCCCGGACACAACTACACTGTCCCTCACCGAGCATCCTGACACAATTGGGGGATACGCCAATGAAACAACGCCGTCAGCCCACGAAATAATGGCAGTCATTGCCCCTTGGACAGAGCCATTCCTAGCCTACCTAACTAGGCAGGAACTTCCCGAGGACCAAAACGAGACCCGCTGCATAGTGCGGCGATCTAAAGCCTACAAAGTCCACGAGGGAGAGCTTTACAAGAAAAGCACAACCGGAGTCCTTCAAAGGTGTATCTCCAAAGAAGAAGGACGAGACCTTTTGGCTGAAATCCATGCCGGACTCGGCGGGCTCCACGCCGCAGCCCGGGCCCTTGTAAGCAAGGCCTTCCGTACCGGATTTTATTAGCCAACGGCCCGGGCAGATGCTCAGGACTTAGTGCAACGATGTGTTGGTTGCCAGTTATTCACCAACCAAAGCCACATGCTGCCTACCGCCCTACAAACTATACCCATTACCTGGCCTTTCACGGTCTGGGGGCTTGACATGGTCGGACCCCTTAAAGGAGGAACCCACAAGCAAAAATCCCTACTGGTCATGGTGGACAAATTTACCAAATGGATAGAAGCCAAGCCTGTAAAGACGGCCGAATCCGGACCAGTGATAGACTTCATATCCGGGGTCGTACACTGTCATGGTGTCCCCCACAGCATAATAACCGACAACGGCACAAACTTCACGGCCGATGAAGTCAAACTTTGGTGCAAAAACATGGGCACCAAGCTCGACTATGCTTCAGTCTATCACCCTCAAACTAACAGTCAAGTCGAACGGGCCAATGGTCTCATTATGAGCGGCATCAAACCCAGACTAGTGCAATCCCTCAAGGAATCTGACACGCACTGGGTAGAGGAGCTTGACTCCGTACTCTGGGGGCTGCGGACCACGCCGAATCGCACTACCGGATTCACACCATTTTTTATGGTATACGGCGCAGAGGCAGTACTGCCATGCGACATAATCCATGACTCACCTCGAGTGCGCATATACGAAGAAAGAGAAGCCGAGCTCGATCGGCAGGACAGCTTGGACGCATTGGAAGAGGAGCGCGACGTGGCAAAGGCTCATTCTGCATTCTCTCAACAGCAGGCTCGAAGATATCAAAGCAGAGAAGTACGGGCCAAAACATATAACGTTGGCGAACTAGTTCTACGCCTGCCAGACAAGAAAAAGGATAAATTAAAGCCCAAATGGGAGGGCCCCTTCATCATCGACCAAGTACTTACCGGCGGAGCATACCGTCTGCGAGGCGCATCGGACAACCGACTCGAGCCGAACCCATGGAATGCAGCACGCCTACGAAGGTTCTACGCCTAGCACCGGACTCTGTGTTCGTCTCCTTCCCTCGTCCCTTTGTTTTATTTTTTGTTTTTATTTTTGGCAGTCCGGGATTTTGTTCCTTCTCCCTCCCCCTTTTTCTCACAAGCCCTTAGGGGCTCGCATGTGCAATATTCGCACGCACCCGACGCGCTACCTGCGCTCACAATACCTGGGGGCTTCTCTACGAAGAAGTTTATATAAAACAGACCTCATGCCCAAAACATGTGTAATGCTTCCGCATGAACCTTTTATACACCATTATATGCATCGATATGACTTAAGTTTTGGCCAAGCTGGGTTGCCTGGCTCCTGTGCTTACCCCTACGTTCCCGTTCGTTCGGCTAGGTGGTAAAGGGAGCACCTCTGCGGTTGTTACTGCCGGGTCAGCCGGATGTGTACCTCAGACTTGGTGAAGCCGAAAGCTAGCATTCTTAAGGGAATATTCGGCCGGTGAGCTAAAAGATGATCTTTCGTATTTACTCATTTGCCCCCAGATGCTTTTCTGCTCTTTCCGGCAGTTCAGACATGCACTTTAGGGCATGCCTCCCAGGGAAAGGAACCCCTAACGGAACTATTCTCTCTGGAAGATGTTTCTTACTAACCATGTAATATAACATAACTAGTTGGGCACTTGTCTGCTAAAGCACTTATGACCCCTATGCCTTGTCTCCATGCATGCCCCGATTCTTACATAACCAAGAGGGTATTCGGACACACTCCGGACTATAGGGTCCAGAGGTCGAAGCGAAAAGGTCCGCAATGACAAACGATCTACAATCCGGCTAGAGGGCATTTTTTATGTCATTTTTACATAGTCAATCCGACTCGGCATATTCTTCTTCAATGCCATCTAATAGGCGGTCTAATTTACAGTCCTGTTGGGAATACTTTGCAGCCAGCTCCACCTGGCCATATGCCAAGCTGACCGGGATCTCCTTTCCGTCCGGACCTATAGGGCCAACCTCGGCCATCTGGTTTGGGTCAGCCTTCGTGTACCAAGTCTTCACCATGGCCCAGGCCTCCCTGGCACCTTGACGGCAAGCCAATATCTTCCATAACCAGAAGCGCTGCCGCACTCCCTCCAGCTTCTTGGCAAGCTCCTCAAGGCCTTCGGGCATGGAGAGGGATGGCCACATAGCCTGGATGACGCCTTGCATTGCCTGCCGAACTCGCTCGTGTAGTTGCAACAGCTCGGGAAGAAGGTCTCCCGATGAACCGGGCATTTCCTCCGCTGGATGACCCGTCAGCAGACCTACAGACATAGCTCTGTCAATCGACTTCCTCGCCGAATTCTTTTTTCGAAGATTCGTTCAAGCACTTACTAAAAATGCCACGTCGTAGTCGCCGATTCTCCTTCACAGCAGAAGACAGCTGAATACGAACATCTTTCAGTTCCTCGCCTAGCTGGGTATTGGCGTCTTGAAGCTTGTTCTTCTCTTGCCTCACCCTCGTCAGCACGCTCTCGCCAGCCTTTAGTTGGCGTAGGAGTTGTTGCTGGTCCGGATTTACTCCGGCCTCATCTGCATTATTATAGTCAGGGTTGCACGCCTGCCGCATTTCAAAATGGAGGTATCTTTCGAAGCACATATTACCTGCGGGCGTCCCCTTGACATTCTCTGAAGTGGCCAATGCGGCCTCGAGCTGAGCCTTGCACTCTTCGAGCTCCTGGGACAATTGCGTGTTCTTCTTTGTAAGACACTGCATAGCACATGATCCTTCAAACAGTTATCTTCACTGTTTCAAGTCTCGGGGGCTACTGACATATATAACCTTCAATTCTACTCACCTGTATGTCTTTCACATACTGCTCCGTGGCTCTGGCTAGACCATTTTGAGCAGCACGGAGATACGCATCTCCTGTATTAAAGGCATCCAACGCCTCTGGGGAAAAACACGCGTCACGAAGAACAGTCCAGCAACGCCTGTGGTTTAGGGCACTCTCCACCTATGAATTGGTGGCAGATAGCCCGTCGGCGCCCTCTGTCGGAGGAACGCCCGAGGCGCGTCCCGTGTCCGCCTCCGCTTCCGGACCCGGCCTCAAACCTTGGCCGGCGGACATAGTCTGGCGGGCTCTCTTCTTTCTAAGAGAATCATGAGCATTAGTAAGACTCAAGGGCATAAACCCTAGGCATTAAATCCGCACACCATACCGTTGCGCCGGAATCTCGATCTGGTCCGCACTTCTTTTTGGCCCGCCTGGCTTCAGCGGCCCTTGTTGGCTGCCCACCGTGGGCTCGGCCTTCCGCCTCAAGGATTTACCCTGCGAAACGCTGTTAGTGCACGACATGCAAGATAAAGCATGAGAATACTGGGACTTCGGTCTTAGTTACCTTGGAGGCTGGAAGTAGTCCGGGATAGTCGGCCGTGA
This sequence comes from Triticum aestivum, assembly GCF_018294505.1. Taxonomy (NCBI): domain Eukaryota; kingdom Viridiplantae; phylum Streptophyta; class Magnoliopsida; order Poales; family Poaceae; genus Triticum; species Triticum aestivum. Next base: position 709,306,919 of record NC_057801.1, read on the forward strand.
TGGCCACTAAGGAGTTATCCTTGCTCAATTGATGAAATACTCCATCAATCAACTCCACGCATAAGTCCGGATCTTCTTGGGAGTCCGGATCGAGGGACTGTTCCGGATCCTCGGGTTGTGGAGCAGGGCTGTTTATTTCCTTCACAGCCTGGCGCAGCTCCTGCGTTTAAACATTACTAGTCTAAGTACTCAACTACGGGAATTTTGAAAACGGATAGGCAAGTGAAAGTGTCCGCTCACCCAACTAGGAGGATTGTACATAGAGAATCCGCCTTCCAGGTTGACACGGAGGAATTCTTCCTCTTCCCCCTTGTACAAAGCGGATAAGATCCTCGTTAAAGTGGCGGCCGAATCTGGCCCCTTGCGACCGCACTGGGTAGCATCATCCTCCCCGTTGAAATCCCACATGGGGTGGCCTCTGTATTGAAGCGGCTGCACCCCTCGCGTAATGCATATGGCCATTACCTTAATCATGGTTAGTCCGGAATGAGCCAACAACCTTATCCGGCTCATCAGGTACATGACGTCCCTGTCAGCTTCCCTCTGAGGGTTCCGTGGGCGCCAACTCAAGCGCTTCTTCTACGGGGCATTATTGAACTCGGGGAGGCCGATCCGTACAGGGTCCGGCAGAGGGACGTCATCTATATAAAACCACTCCGAGGGCCAATCTTCGGACACCCTCTTTGGGGTGCCGGATAGATATCCGGTCCCGGCGATGCGCCATAGTTCGGCTCCGCCCACCTGATAAATAGACCCCTCCTGAGAACGAGGCACAAGGCAAAACAACCTCTTCCACAGCGCGAAATGGGCCTCAACACCCAAGAACAGCTCGCAGAGGGCCACGAAGCCCGCGATGTGCAAAATGGAGGCGGGCGTGAGGTTATGTAGCTGGAGGCCGTAGAACTCCAGCAAACCTCGGAGAAACGGATGAATTGGAAATCCTAGTCCTCTCATCAAATAAGGGACTAAGCATACCCGCTGTCCTTGAGAGGGATTGGGAACGCCCTCCGCCTGCTCTCCGCCGCTATAGGCAGCAATCCCGGCTTGAACTGGGACCATATATGCTGGGGGGAGAAGCCCCTTGGACTGAAGCGCTACTAACTTGCTATGCGGGATGGGACACCGCCCCAATCTCCGGGCCGAGGGCTGGAAGGGCGAGAGGAGGAGCGGCACCGACTGGCCATGATGGAATGGATCTCTATCAGAGGCGCTCCAATGAAGACTCGCGGAGGGAAGATGGTGCGAATTGGATCTAAATCCCCGTCTCTTTTATGGGCGGCTCATTAACGCAACCAGGGGGTAAGTGAAAATAAAACCCCCTGGCTTTTCACATTCGCCCGACGCGTGGAAGATGGTCATTATGGGTCACAGAAGCCGAGGAGGACAACACACACTAGAAGCCGGACACTATTCGATGGATACAGAGAATTTGCAGGAGAACCCGCCTTGCAATGCCGAAGACAACTTGCGCACCGGACTCGTCGTCATTGAAGCCTGGTTCGGGGGCTACTGAGGGAGTCATGGATTAGGGGGTGTCCGGATGGCCGGACTAAGACCTTTACCCGGACTCCTGGACTATGAGATACAAGATTGAAGACTCCGTCCCGTGTCCGGATGGGACTTTCCTTGGCGTGGAAGGCAAGCTTGGCGATACGATATGAAGATCTCCTCCCATTGTAATCGACTCCGTGTAACCCTAGCCCTCTCCGGGGTCTATATAAACCGGAGAGTTTTAGTCCGTAGGACGAACAACAATCATACCATAGGCTAGATTCTAGGGTTTAGCCACTCCGATCTCGTGGTAGATCTACTCTTGTACTACCCATATCATCAATATTAATCAAGAAGGAGTAGGGTTTTACCTCCATTGAGAGGGCCCGAACCTGGGTAAAAACATCGTGTCCCTTGTCTCCTGTTACCATCCACCTAGACGCACAGTTCGGGACCCCCTACCCGAGATCCGCCGGTTTTGACACCGACAAGAGGTGTCTAGACAGTGGTGATTAGACCCTCAATAAGCAAAAGTAGCAATTTTTATGATTTTCAAGTTGAGGTTGAAGATTAGCACAATTTTAAACATTCCTAACACACTTTAAGAAGGCATGGCAAGAGTATAGGCAGTGGAAAGAGTAAAGCATGCTAGTTGCAAGAAAGTAAAGGGATGTGATTGGAGTGTGCAAATGCAATGAAGACACGGAGATATTTGCCATGGTTCTGATAGGTGGTGCTATCGTACATCCATGTTGGTGGAGACTTCAACCCACGAAGGGTAACGATTGCGTGAGTCCATGAAGGGCTCCACCCATGAAGGGTCCACGAAGAAGCAACCTTGTCTATCCCACCATGGCCATCGACCACGAAGGACTTGCCTCACTTGGGTAGATCTTCACAAAGTAGGAGATCTCCTTGCCCTTACAAACTCATTGGTTCAACTCCACAATCTTGACGGAGGCTCCCAAGTGACACCTAACCAATCTAGGAGACACCACTCTCCAAACGACAATATATGGTGTGTTGATGATGAAATCCTTGCTCTTGTGCTTCAAATGATAGTCTCCCCAACACTCAACTCTCTCTCATAGATCTGGCTTTGGTGGAATGATTATTTGAGTGTAAAGCAACTTGGGGAAGGCTAGAGATCAAGATTCTTGTGGTTGGATTGGAATGTCTTGGTCTCAACACATGAGTAGGTGGTTCTCTCTCAGAAAATGAGTAGTGGAAGTCTAGGCACGTTTCGATGGCTCTCTCCCAAATGGAGAAGGGGGTGGAGGAGTATATATAGCCTCCACACAAAATCCAACCATTACACACATTTGACCCAACTCGGTCAGATCAAATAGAAGAACTCGGTGAGACCAATTCAGTTCAAAATGTGAACATTAGGATTCTCAGTGGGACCAACATGATAAACTCGATGAGACCGATGTGCTAGGGCTAGGGCAAAACCTCATCTCGGTGAGGCCAATCACATAAACTCGGTGAGACCAATTTCAGCAATGATCAAATAGAGAGTTGATCAGGCAAACTCAGTGGGACTGATTGCACATTTTGGTGAGACCGAAATAATTGCAATAGGCAACAAAGAGTTTGCAAGGCCATCTTGGTGAGACCTAGATCCGTATCGGTGTGACCAAATTTACTAGGGTTTCTGGCAATGTTTATGTAAAATGAACTCGGTGGCGCCGGATAGATCAAATCGGTGGGGCCGAGTTTGACTTTTGGTTTTGGACATATGTGAAAATGAGAAGCTGGTTGAGGGTTTTGGAGCAATATCACTAAGCACTTTGAGCAAGCAAGCCATTAAGCAACACCTCATCCCCTTTTAATAGCATTGGCTTTCCTATGGACTCAATGTGATCTTGGATCTCTAAAATGAAAAAGAAGAATCTTGAGCCTTTGCCAATCTTTGTCCTTAGCATTTTGAAGGGGTTTCCACATCCTCTTGTCCTTGTCATGCCATTGTTGAACTCATCTGAAATGCACTTGATAAAAATATTAGTCCAACAAGAGATATGTTGTCATTGATTACCAAAATCACCTGGGGAGCACTTATGCTTTCAATATCCCCCTTTTTGGTAATTGATGACAACATACTTCAAAGCTTTATATAAAGATATGAATAGCAACAAGTAAAGCTTTGGAAGGACATGTAACATGCATAGGCCCCCCTACATGTATGCAAATATGTAAAGATGGAATATAAGAACAAGTGAATGCATAAGCATGTCAGAGCAAGCAATGAGTTACATGTATCTTGGCTATATGCATCAGAGTAAATGATGTAGATAGAATAGATATACCTACATGCTCATGAATCCTTCTTGCAAACAATATGTGTACCAGCAATAGATCGTCATGCACATGAGTGTGATGCATATACTTACCTTGTGGTCTTGAGGTGGCTTTAGAAGAGATGAGCTTGAGAAAACAAGGTTAGATAACACAAGCACACTCCAAGTAAAGCAAGTTCAGGAAACCACAAGAGTACCAAGACTGGGATGACATGTAATGATTGAGTACTTAGTACTCCATTAAGTATAGACATGTCCCCCAAGATTAAAGATATGCAATGAATTCCAAAGATTTTCTTCCCTTAGATATGAACTCTTTCTCCCCCTGAATTTGATATTGGACAATGGGAGAAGGTAGGGTAAGAGAAAATCAGAGCAAGATCCATTAAAGCAAGAAATGGTAAAATCAATCAGATATTGACATGTCTTTCCCCTCTTGAAGACATGTGGCTTCTTTCCTCTATTAACAACAAGCATCTGGGGAGGCTAAGAAGTTTGATAGCACACAAGGCATTCCTCCGGTATCCGGGAGTTGCATAATCTCATAGTCAAAGGAATATTTATTTGACATGAAGAAAGCAATAGCAATAAAACTGAACGATCATTATGCTAAGCTAATGGATGGGTCTTATCCATCACATAATTCTCCTAATGATGTGATCCTGTTATCAAATGACAACTCATGTCCATGGTTAGGAAAACTTAACCATATTTGATCAACGAGCTAGTCTAGTAGAGGCTCACTAGGGACACATTCTTTGTTTATGTGTTCACTCATGTATTAAGGTTTTCGATCAATACAATTCTAGCATGAATAATAAACCTTTATCATGAATAAGGAAATATACAATAACAACTTTATTATTGCCTCTAGGGCATATTTCCTTCAAAACCATAATTATTTTAAAGCGCCTATTCACCCCCCCTCTAGGCGACATCCTCGATTTTTCAGGTGGGACCGCATACGGTATTCGGGTTGTGTGCTCCACTTAGTCTTCCCGTGCTCCAGATGGGTGAATTGTAAAATCCCGCCTATTCCCTCATCGGTTTCCCGCTACCAGCTAATGGCCTGCTGCATACAACCCAGGCGGAAATGCACCATCACGACATTGTGCACAGATAGTATTCACACGTCTACCATTAGTTATTCCAAGCATGCCAGGCAACAACCAAAGCTTTGATGTTGACCCCCCACCCGCGTTACATCTTCAGAGAGGAGAACAAGTCAGAGGAGGTTGGGGAGCAAGAGCTTCATCGACCGGTGCAGGCACCATGGCCCATCGTCTACGATATCAGCATGACAGTCCTTGGGTGCATAATCAACATATTGTAGAGGAAGTGTGATGAGAAGTTTGCCATCCATTGTGCAAAAGATACAGAGCTGCTCGGCGGCATGATCGACGACCCACCCGAAGAGCCGCAGTCACTAGTGCTCATCAAGAGCCTGATGCCCTGCAAGGAATGGGCAGAGGACCTCTACAATTTAGTCAATACACAGCCAGCCCGCAGCTTCATCATTGCTGGTGGCGGCCGTCTCTACCTCGATACCGACGATGTGGTGGCCAGGCTCGAGCACATCCTTGCCAGAGTTGACGTCCCCAACAAAGTAGAACATCGCCAATGTGGTATTTTGAGGATGCAGGTGATGGACGGAATTTGCTACCAGGCCAGAGACATGGAAATGGAGCGGTTTTGCGGAGATGTCATGCGTGTGATTGCACGGTATCAAGCTCTTCTGGAAGAGGCCCAGCAGCCGCAAGAGCCTGCTAGTGCCAGCAGATCCGTAGGAAGAGGCGGGACGGGACGCTTGGAATGAACGACCACAAGGGTGCTATGTTGATCATGGAGTCCGAGAGGACCGTCGTTGGAAGGCCGCCAGCTCATCCTTTTAGCCTATATTTTATGATAATTTTATGCATATGCAGGTCAGGAGTGTTTTGGGCGTTGCCGCATGTGGCATTTTAAATTATCCTGAATATGTAAGACAATTATTAACCGTTGCCATTGTAAATTTGCCTCAACGTGAGCAGAGTGCGCGCAGGGACGCCAGAGCGGAGCGCGTCGCGCCTGCCTCAATCGCGAGTAAAACATGCGGACAGATGCGAGCAGAGCGCGCCACGGCCTCCTCAATGGCGAGCAAAACATGCGGACGGACGCGACAAAGTGCGCTGCGGCCGCCTCAACGGCAAGTAACCACATGGTCAACCTTCTGGCACCCCGTGGGAGGCGCGACGACGCATTCATCAGACATGATGGTGATATCTTGACTGTGTGTGATAGTAGGCAGACACTAATATGTCCATTTTGCATCATGTTTTACTACTATTATTTATAATGTTTTTATGCATAATATTGCTTTGTGGAGTAATGTTAATGCCTTTTCTCTCATAATATGCAAGGTTCACACAAAGAGGGAGAATTTCGGTAGCTGGAAATTTGAACATGAAAAAGCTATGTCAGGCCACCTACTCTGCACAACTCCAAATGAGTTGAAACTTCACGAGGAATTTTTATGGAATAAATAAGAAATAATTATAACACCCACGATGCGGCTATATCTCTCACGTGTCGAGGCATGACTTAGAGGCATAACCGCATGGTGGTTTTGTCGCAAGAAGGGTCATCTTCACACAATCCCATGTAATGAACAAGAATGGGATAAAGAGTTGGCTTACAATCGCCACTTCACATAATGAACATATAATTCATACATCATTTAGAGTACACACATGGTCCGACTACGGACGAAGCCAAAAGAAAAGAAGATAACCCAACTGCTAGATCCCCAATCGTCCCAACTGGGCTCCACTACTGATCAACATGAAACGAAACATAGCAATGACCAAGATCTTTGTTGAGCTCCCATCTGAGCTCGGTTGCATCACCTGTACAGGTATCATCGGCACCTGCAACTGTTGTGATAGTATCTGGTGAGTCACGAGGACTCAGCAATCTCAAAACCCGCGAGATTAAGACTATTTAAGCTTGTGGGTAGGAAGTGGTAATGAGGTGGAGTTGCAGCAAGCACTAAGCAAATATGGTGGCTAACATACACAAATAAGAGCGAGAAGAGAAGCAACGGAACGGTCGAGAAGCTAGAAGTGATCAAGAAGAGATCCTGAAACTACTTACGTTCAATCATAACACAAACCGTGTTCACTTCCTGGACTCCGCCGAGAAGAGACCATCACGGCTACACGCGCGGTTGATGCATTTTAATTAAGTCAAGTGTCAAGTTCTCTACAACCGGATATTAACAAATTCCCATCTGCCACATAACCGCGGGCACGACTTTCAAAAGTTTATACCCTGCAGGGGTGTCCCAACTTAGCCCATCACAAGCTCTCACGATCAGCGAAGGATATTCCTTCTCCCGGGAAGACCCAATCAGTCTCGGAATCCCGGTTACAAGACATTTCGACAATGGTAAAACAAGACCAGCAAGACCGCCCGACTATGCCGACAAATCCCAATAGGAGCTACACATATCTCGTTCTCAGGGCACAACGGATGAGACATCCGATGAGTAAAAACAAACCTCTAGTTTCCCCAAGGTGGCCCCGCAGTCTACTCGGCTCGGACCAACACTTAGAGAAGCACTGCCCCCCCCCCCCCCCCCGGGGGGGGGGGGTTTAAAATAAAGATGACCCTCAGGGCTGCAGACCCCAAGGGAGGGTTATAGGTTGTTAGGCAAATGTAAAACCAATGTTGGGCCTTGCTGGAGGAGTTTTATTCAAAGCGAAATGTCAAGGGGTTCCCATAAACCTGACCGCGTAAGGAACACAAAATCAAGGAACATAACACCGGTATGACGGAAACTAAGGCAGCAAAAGTGGAACAAAACACCAGGCATAAGGCCGAGCCTTTCACCCTTTACGAAGTATATAGATGCATTAATTAAATAAGAGATATCGTGATATCCCAACATAATCCTGTTCCAACATGGAGCAATCTTCAACTTCACCTATAACTAACAACGCTATAAGAGGGGCTGAGCAAAAGCGATAACATAGCCAAACAACGGTTTGCTAGGAAGGGTGAAAAAATTAGAGGCTGACATGGCAATATGGGAGACATGGTAAACAAGTGATAGGTAGCACAACATAGTGATAGAACGAAGCAACTAGCAAGCAAAGATAGAAATGATATCGAGGGTAATGGTCATCTTGCCTGAAATTCCACTAGGAAGAAGAACGAGTCTATGAAGAAGACAAATGGACGTAGTCGAACGAATCCTCACAACTCCGGAACAAAACCGAAGCTAACGAGAGAAGCAAACCGGAAAGAAGCAAACAACATGGTAAACAACCATCACATAAGCATGGCACGATGCACAAACAAGTATGATGCATGTCTAGTTTAAGAGGCATGGCATGGCAAAGTGCAACAAACAATAGTACACTTTAAGTGGAGATCAATATGCAACGGGTTGCATATCGAAGAAACACTACATCCATTTCTTTAGTTCGCTCTCGTTTATGTACCCAACAACATTAAATATTATTAAACATGACAAGGGGTGAAGCATAAGTAAACGAACTATTTAGGCAAGTTTAAATGAAGCCGGAAACAACAAACAACAATTCCGGAAAATCCCCATGTGCATATTTTGGATTTGGTACTGTTCTGCCCTAAACCATATTTTAGAGTTGTTAAACATGCAAAGTAAGTGCACCAAGTTAAACTAGGCAGTTTTCCACCCCATTTACATATAAAGTTTATTAAAATTGGAACTACAGATATTTAGTTATGAAATAAATCATTTTAACATGGCATTTATGCAAAATTAAACAAACAACAAGTTAAACATATTTAACATGGATGAAAGCAGCAGATTATTAAATTAGATGAAATTCTAAGCACTTTACATGTTTAAATCATTTTAAACCGATGCACCATCTATGAGTTATTGAATGCATGATCTAGAGGGACTTTTCTATAAAGCAGTAAAACACTGGATAATGCTAAATTCGCAGAACTGAAAAAAAACATGATACGGGCCGCATCTGTCTAGCCCAATAGAGGAGAGGCCAGGGGGCTGCTCACCCTGGGCCTTGGGCCGGTCGGTGGAGAGGGAGGCTGGAAGGGGCACTGGGCCTTGATGCTGCTGGGCCACGCATCGTGCTGGACACGACCCAGGCGCAGTCAAAGCGAGGCGAGGCGAGCAAGCTGCTTACCCTAAAAAAAGGCGAGCGAGCTGCTGCTCGTTACTGAAGAACAGAGGCAGCAGCAGCAGGTTCATGGCGACGAACGGCGGGAACGGCTGCCGGCGACGTGGAACTGCGATGAGGATTCGGCGCGGCTCGGGTTCCAGTGGCCGGATCCGAAGGGGTTGGCGAGGTTGGAGCTCCATGGGGCTTGAGGACTTGGTGTCCATGGGCGGCGGCGTTGTCTCCTGAAGAAAATGCAGAGAGGATTTAGAGAGGAAACACGGGGAGGAAAGCAGAGAGAGACGGCAGGCATGCGGGCAAAGCGACTCATCTGCTCAGTTTCACCGGCGACGGCTGGCCGGAAGGAGGCGGAGATGAAGGGACACGGGGCCACGGCAGGAGCTCGAACGATTCCCTCGCGAGAATCTCGAGGGTTGCGGGGACGAAGACGACCGTGGATTGAGGTGCATGCGGACGACGGGGATAGGGCCGAGACGGCGGGATCCAGTGAAGTAGCTCGGGGTTGCGGAGGAGGAGCAGCGATGTTGCTGCTGGTTCGGTCGCCGGCGGCAGCGCCGGACGACAAGGCGAGGAGGAGCACGGGGAGGATCGGGGCAGGGGCTTGAGGACGGGCGCCACAGGAGGAGTTGGATACTCGGGGTTGCTGGCGGTCATCGATGCGAGGATGGGTGCCGTCGGGCCCTTGGGCAGAGGACGAGCGAGGACAGCACGGAGGCGACCGACGACACTGTAGATCGACGATGGCCATTGGTTGGAGGACAAGGGGATCCAGGGGGAGGTGTTGGTTGGCTGGTGTGGATCTGGAGGTAGGTGGCTGGCGACTGGACGGGTGGATCGGGGGAAATCCCGAGAGGAGCAAGAAGCTGGCGGCGATGGGACAAGATCCCGAGGAACAAGGGAATGTGGGCGGCGGCGGTGATTGGATAGGGGAGGAATGGATGGGATAGTCTAGGGTTAGACCAATATATATATATATATATATTGTAGGTGGGATAGAGTTAGGGGCTATTCGGTGTCTTCGATCGAAATCGAGCGGTTGTGAAAAAAGGGCTTAGGGGAGTCCAACAAAGTACTGAAGATATTAGAGGGATGTTTGGGGATAATTCGGACTCATCGGTCACGACAGCCCGGTTTGGGTTCGGAGCAGTTTTCGGACGCGCGTAAGAGGGGTTTGACAAAACGCCATGGAGACAAGGGGTTTTGATGGGCTCAGAAAAGAGAGAGAAGAGAGCGGTCCGGTTGATCTGAGAGGGGTCAACGAGGACAAGGAAGAAGCGGCAACTACGAGCGAATGCAAGTTTTACGAAAACGATGCCGATGCAATGCGCATGATGCTATGAGATGAGATGCATGACATGAACAAAATGCAAAACAAAAGAAAAAAACCCAACCACGGAGGAAATATCACAACACATAGCCGGAAATGGCAAGAGTTGGAGTTACAATTATGGAAAGTTACATCTGGGGTGTTACAACAATGGAGCAAATAAATACTAGAGGGGGCCACCTGATGAGCACAAGACACCAGGGCACTCCCTGGTGGGTTGTGCTTAGCCCATCCCACCTCCGGTGCCATCTTCTGGTATATAAGTCATCTTGACCTAGAAAAAATAAGGCGAGGACTTTCGGGATGAAGCACCGCCGTCTCGAGGCGGAACTTGGGCAGGAGCACTTTTGCCCTCCGGCAGAGCGATTCCGCCGGGGGAACTTCCCTCCGGAGGGGAAAATCATTGTCATCATCATCACCAACAACTCTCCCATCTCGGGGAGGGCAATCTCCATCAACATCTTCAACAACACCATCTCCTCTCAAACCCTAGTTCATCTCTTGTGTTCAATCTTTGCACCGGAACTATCGATTGGTGCTTGTGGGTGACTAGTAGTGTTTATTAGATCTTCTAGTTGATTACTATCTGGTTTATTTGGTGGAATATTATATGTTCAGATCCATTATGATATTTAATACCCCTCTGATCTTGAGCATGATTATCATTTGTGAGTAGTTACTTTTGTTCTTGAGGTCACGGGAGAAATCTTGTTGCAAGTAATCATGTGAACTTTATATGTGTTCGATATTTTGATGGTATGTATGTTGTGATTCACTTAGTGGTGTCCTGTGAACGTCGACTACATGACAATTCACCATATTTGAGCCTAAGGGAATGCATTATGGAGTAGTTATTAGATGATGGGTTGCGAGAGTGACAGAAGCTTAAACCCTAGTTTATGTGCTATTCCGTAAGGGACTGATTTGGATCCGAAAGTTGAATGCTATGGTTAGAATTTATTCTTAATAATTTTCTCTTTGTTGCAAATGCTTGAGAGGGGGTTAATCATAAGTAGGAGGTTTGTTCAAGTAAGAACGACACCTAAGCACCGGTCCACCCACATATCAAATTATCAAAGTAGCAAACACAAATCAAACCAACATGATGAAATTGACTAGATGAAATTCCCGTGTGCCCTCAAGAACACCTTGCTTATCATAAGAGACCGTTTTTGCATGTCCTTTGCCTCAAAAGGACTGGGCTACCTTGCTGCACTTTTGTTACCATTACCGTTACTTGCTCATTACATATTATCTTGCTATCAAACTACTTGTTACTTATAATTTCAGTGCTTGCAGACATTACCTTGCTGAAAACCACTTGTCATTTCCTTCTGCTCCTCATTGGGTTCAACACTCTTACTTATCCAAAGGACTATGATTGATCCCCTATACTTGTAGGTCATCAAGGCTTTTTTCTGGCACCGTTGCTGGGGAGTGAAGCGCTATTGGTAAGGGAAAATTATTACTACGTGCTGAAATTTATTGTCACTTGTTACTATGGAGAACAATCCTTTGAGGGGTTTGTTCGGGGTATCTTCACCTCGATCGGAACGACAATTAGTTGCCCCTCAACCCACTTTACCTACTGAAAATACTGAATATTAAATTCCTTCGGGTATGATAGAACAACTGCTAGCTAATCCTTATGCGGGAGATGGAACCAAACATCCTGATATGCACTTGATATATGTGGAAGAAATTTGTGGATTATTTAAGATTGCATTTGACTCGACGAGTGCGAAGGATAAGGAAGCTAGCCGAGCCTAGGAGGATTCGCTTAGGTAGCTGGAACGTAGGGTCTTTGACAGGGAAGCTTTGGGAGCTAGTTGATGCAGCAGTGAGGAGAGGTGTTGATATCCTTTGCGTCCAAGAAACCAAATGGAGAGGACAGAAGGCGAAGGAGGTGGAGAATACCGGCTTCAAGCTGTGGTACACGGGGACGGCTGCAAACAGAAATGGCATAGGCATCTTGATCAACAAGAGCCTCAAGTATGGAGTGGTAGACGTCAGGAGACGTGGGGACCGGATTATCCTGGTCAAGCTGATAGTTGAGGACTTGGTTCTCAATGTTATCAGCGTGTATGCCCCGCAAGTAGGCCACAATGAGAACACCAAGAGGGAGTTCTGGGAAGGCTTGGAAGACATGGTTAGGAGTGTACCGATTGGTGAGAAGCTCTTCATAGGAGGAGACCTCAATGGCCACGTGGGTACATCTAACACAGGTTTTGAAGGGGCGCATGGGGGCTTTGGCTATGGCATCAGGAATCAAGAACGAGAAGATGTCTTAAGCTTTGCTCTAGCCTACAACATGATTGTAGCTAACACCCTCTTTAGAAAGAGAAAATCACATCTGGTGAATTTTAGTAGTGGCCAACACTCTAGCCAGATTGATTTCATCCTCTCGAGAAGAGAAGATAGGCGTGCGTGCCTAGACTGTAAGGTGATACCTGGGGAGAGTGTTGTACCCTAGCATAAGCTAGTGGTTGCTGACTTCCGCTTTCGAATTCGTGTCCAGCGGGATAAGCGTGCCAAGGTCGCTAGAACGAAGTGTTGGAAGCTCAAGGGGGAGGTAGCTCAGGTGTTCAAGGAGAGGGTAATTAAGGAGGGCCCTTGGGAGGAAGGAGGTGATGCGGACAATGTGTGGGTGAAGATGGCGACTTGCATTCGTAAGGTGGCCTCGGAGGAGTTTGGAGTGTATAGGGGAAGGAGAAGCGAAGATAAGGATACCTGGTGGTGGAATGATGATGTCCAGAAGGCGATTAAAGAGAAGAAAGATTGCTTCAGACGCCTATACGTGGATAGGAGTGCAGTCAACATAGAGAAGTACAAGTTGGCGAAGAAGGCCGCAAAGCGAGCTGTTGGTGAAGCAAGGGGTCGGGCATATGAGGACCTCTACCAACGGTTAGGCACGAAGGAAGGTGAAAGGGACATCTATAAGATGTCTAAGATCCAGGAGAGGAAGACGAGGGATATTGTCCAAGTCAAATGCATCAAGGACGGAGCATGCCAACTCTTGGTGAAGGACGAAGAGATTAAGCATAGATGGCGGGAGTACTTTGACAAGCTGTTCAATGGGGAGAATGAGAGTTCTACCATTGAACTGGACGACTCCTTTGATGAGACCAGCATGCGTTTTGTGCGGCGCATCCAGGAGCCTGAGGTGAAGGAGGCTTTAAAAAGGATGAAAGGAGGCAAGGCGATGGGCCCTGATTGTATCCCCATTGAGGTGTGGAAAGGTCTCGGGGACATAGCGATAGTATGGCTAACCAAGCTTTTCAACCTCATTTTTCGGGCAAACAAGATGCCAGAAGAATGGAGACGAAGTATATTAGTACCAATCTTCAAGAACAAGGGGGATGTTCAGAGTTGTACTAATTACCGTGGAATTAAGCTAATGAGCCATACAATGAAGCTATGGGAGAGAGTCATTGAGCACCGCTTAAGAAGAATGATAAGCGTGACCAAAAATCAGTTTGGTTTCATGCCTGGGAGGTCGACCATGGAAGCCATTTTCTTGGTACGACAACTTATGGAGAGATATAGGGAGCAAAAGAAGGACTTGCATATGGTGTTCATTGACTTGGAGAAGGCCTATGATAAGATACCGCAGAATGTCATGTGGTGGGCCTTGGAGAAACACAAAGTCCCAGCAAAGTACATTACCCTCATCAAGGACATGTACAATAATGTTGTGACAAGTGTTCGAACAAGTGATGTCGACACCGATGACTTCCCAATTAAGATAGGACTGCATCAGGGGTCAGCTTTGAGCCCTTATCTTTTTGCAATGGTGATGGATGAGGTCACAAGGGGTATACAAGGAGATATCCCATGGTGTATGCTCTTTGCGGATGATGTGGTGCTAGTTGACGATAGTCGGACAGGGGTAAATAGGAAGTTAAAGTTATGGAGACAAACCTTGGAATCTAAAGGGTTTAGGCTTAGTAGAACTAAAACCAAGTACATGATGTGCGGTTTCAGTACTACTAGGTGTGAGGAGGAGGAGGTTAGCCTTGATGGCTAGGTGGTACCTCGGAAGGACACCTTTCGGTATTTGGGGTCAATGTTGCAGGAGGATGGGGGTATTGATGAAGATGTGAACCATCGAATCAAAGCCGGATGGATGAAGTGGCTCCAAGCGTCTGGCATTCTCTGTGACAAGAGAGTGCCACAAAAGCTAAAAGGCAAGTTCTACAGGACGGCGGTTCAACCTGCAATGTTGTATGGCGCGGAGTGTTGGCCGACTAAAAGGCGACATGTTCAATAGTTAGGTGTGGCGGAGATGCGTATGTTGAGATGGATGTGTGGCCACATGAGGAAGGATCGAGTCCGGAATGATGATATACGAGATAGAGTTGGGGTAGCACCAATTGAGGAGAAGCTTGTCCAACATTGTTTGAGATGGTTTGGGCATATTCAGCGCAGGCCTCCAGAAGCTCCAGTGCATAGCGGACGGCTAAAGCGTGGGGAGAATGTCAAGAGAGGGCGGGGTCGACCGAATTTGACATGGGAGGAGTCCGTTAAGAGAGACCTGAAGGATTGGAGTATCGACAAAGAGCTAGCTATGGACAGGGGTGCGTGGAAGCTTGCTATCCATGTGCCAGAGCCATGAGTTCGTGGCGAGATCTTATGGGTTTCACCTCTAGCCTACCCCAACTTGTTTGGGACTAAAGGCTTTGTTGTTGTTGTTGTTGTTGTTGTTGTTGTTGTATTTAAGCTTACAGGTTTACCCGGAGATGAAGCTAAGAAGAAGGTTTTCCCTTTATCTTTGAAGAGAAAAGCATTGACATGGTATAGGCTATGCGATGATATTGGATCTTGGAATTGGAGTCGGTTGAAATTGGAATTCCATTATTTATCAAAAAAATATCCTATGCATCTAGTTCATCGTAATCGGAATTATATATATAATTTTTGGCCTCGTGAAGGAGAAAGTATCGCTCTGGCTTGAGGAGGCTTAAGTCAATGTTATATTCATGCCCCAATAATGACCTCTCAAGAGAAATTATTATTCAGAATTTTTATGGTCAGGCTTTCTCATAATGATCGATCCATGCTCGATACTTCTTGTACTGGTTCCTTTATGAAGAAGACTATTGAATTCCGATGGGATCTTTTAGAAATAATTAAACGCAACTCTGAAGATTGGGAACTCGATGATGGTAAAGAGTCAGGTATTAAGCTTAAGTTTGAATGTGTTAAATCTTTTATGAATACCGATGCTTTTCAAAAGTTTAGCACTAACTATGGACTAGACTCTGAGATAGCAGCCTCCTTTTGTGAATTTTTTTATACTGATGTTGATCTCCTTAAAGAGAAGTGGTTTAAATATCATCCCCCTAATAAATAAGAAATTAAAAACCGGTAATAGCTGAAGATGAAACTATCATTTACAATGTTGATCCAGTTTGTTCCCACTGCTTACATCGAGAAACCACCTTTCCCTGTTAGGATGAAGGAACATGTTAAGGTTTCAGCTGTGGTCAATAAAATTTATATTAGAACACCTAAACCAGCTGGATAAATCAAGGTAGAACCCAGTGTTGCTATGGTTAATGATCTCCTGGTTGAAAACATAGATGGGCATGTTATTTACTTATGTGATGAAGCTGCTAGAATTTCCAACCCCGATGGACAAGATAAACATAGACATGTTGTTGGCATGCCTGTTGTCTTAGTTAAGATATGAGGTCACTGTTATCACTATTTATGTGACATAAGTGCTAGCGTGAGTGCTATTCCTTTTACTTTATAATAAGAAATTATGAATGACATAGCACCCGCTGAGATAGAAGACATTGATGTTACTATTAAACTTGATAATAGAGACACCACCACATCACTTGGGATTGTTAGAGATGTTGAAGTCTTGTGTGGGAAAATAAAATACCCTACTTATTTTCTTGTTCTTGGTTCCCCACAAGATGACTTTTCCCCCATTATCTTTGATAGACCTTTCTTGAACACCGTTATTGCTAAAATAGATTGTGAGAAACAAACTGTCGGTGTTAGTTTTGGTGATGAGTCTCATGAGTTTAATTTTTCCAAGTTTAGTAGAAAGCATGATAAGAAAGAATTGCCTAGTAAGGATGAAATTATTGGTCTTGCCTCTATTGTTGTACCTCCTACTTATCCGTTAGAACAATATCTAGTGGACCATTAAAATGATTTGCATATGCACGAAAGAAATGAAATACATAGAATCTTGTTCGAACAACAACCTCTGCTTAAGCACAATTTGCCTATTGAAACTCGAGGAGGTCCTCCTCCACCTAAAGGTGATCCTATGTTTGAATTAAAACAATTTCCGGACAATTTGAAATATGCTTATCTGGATGAGAAGAAGATATATCCTGTTATTATTAGTGATAACCTTTCAGAACATGAAGAAGAAAGATTATTGAAAGTTCTAAGGAAGCACCGAGCTACTATTGGATATACTCTTGATGATCTTAAGGGCACCAACCCCACTCTATGTCAGCACAAGATTAATATGGAACCTGATGCTAAACTCGTTGTTCATCACCAACGTCGATTGAATCCGAAGATGAAAGAAGTGGCAAGGAAGGAAATATCAAAACTTCTGGAAGTAGGTATAATCTATCCTATAGATGATAGTAGATGGGTAAGTCCTGTCCATTGTGTCCCTAAGAAATGACGTATTACTGTTGTTCCTAATGACAAGAATGAACTTATTCCACAAAGAATTGTTACAGGCTACAGAATGGTAATTGATTATAGAAAATTAAAAAAGCAACTAGAGATCATTATCCTCTGCCTTTTATTGATCAAATGCTATAAAGATTATCTAAGCACACACATTTTTGATTCCTTGATGGATATTCTGGTTTTTCACGAATACTTGTTTCTTAACCCGATCAAGAAAAGACCACTTTTACTTGTCCTTTTGGAACTTATGCTTATAGATGTATGCCTTTTAGTTTATGCAATGCACCTGCTACCTTTCAAAGATGGATGACTATTATATTCTCTGACTTTTGTGAAAAGATTGTTGAGGTTTTCAAGGATGACTTTTGTGTTTATGGGAAGTCTTTTGATGATTGTTTAAGCAATCTTGATCGAGTTTTGTAGAGATGTGAGCAAACCAATCTTGTCTTGAATTGGGAGAAGTGCCACTTTATGGTTAACGAAGGTATTGTTTTGGGCCATAAAATTTCTGAAAGAGGTATTGAGGTGAACAAAACTAAGGTTGATGTAATTGAGAAAATGCCATGTCCTAAAGATATCAAAGGTATTCATAGTTTCCTTGGTCATGCTGGTTTCTATAGGAGATTTTTCAAAGACTTCTCTAAAATTTCTAGGCCTCTTACAAATCTTTTGCAAAAGGATATTCCTTTTATTTTGATGATGATTGTTTAGAAGCCTTTGAAACACTCAAGAAAGCCTTAATTTCTACACCTATTGTTCAACCACATGATTGGAACTTGCCTTCTAAAATTATGTGTGATTCTAGTGACTATGCTACTGGTGCTATTCTAGGACAAAGAGTTGATAATGAACTAAATGTTATTCACTACGGAAGTAAAACTCTAGACAATGCACAATGAAAGTATGCTACTACTGAAAAGGAATTTCTAGCAGTGGTGTTTGCTTGTGATAAATTTAGACCCTATATTGTAGATTCAAAAGTAATTGTTCACACTGATCATGCTGCAATAAAATATCTTATGGAAAAGAAAGATGCCAAGCCTAGTCTTATTAGGTGGGTTCTCTTGCTACAAGAATTTGATTTGCATATCACTGATAGAAAAGGAGCGGAAAACCCCGTAGCGGATAACTTGCCTAGGCTAGAAGATATTCTTGATTACCCACAACCTATTAATGATAGTTTTCCCGATGCACAATTAGCCGCAATAAATGTTTCTCATAGTACACCTTGGTATGCTGACTATGCTAATTATATTGTTGCTAAATACATCCCCCTAGCTTTATGTACCAACAAAAGAAAAAATGCTTCTATGATTTAAGACATTACTTTTGGCATGACCCACATCTTTATAAAGGAGTAGATGGTATTATTAGACATTGTGTACCTGAGCATATACAGGTCCAAATTCCATGGAAATGCCACTCCGAATCTTATGGAAGACATCATGCGGGAGATAGAACTGCTCACAAGGTATTGCAATCTTGGTTTTATTGGCCTACTCTCTTCAAGGATGCGCGTAAGTTCGTCTTATCTTGTGATGAATGTCAAAGAATTGGAAATATTGGTAAGTGAGGGACTCCTAGATTAGGGGGTGTCCGGATGGCCGGCTATGACCTTTGGCCGGACTCCCAGACTATGAAGATACAAGATTGAAGACTTCGTCCCGTGTCCGGATAGGACTTTCCTTGGCGTGGAAGGCAAGCTTGGCGATATGATATGAAGATCTCCTCCCATTGTAACCGACTCTGTGTAACCCTAGCCCTCTCCGGTGTCTATATAAACCGAAGAGTTTTAGTCCGTAGGACGAACAACAGTCATACCCTAGGCTAGCTTCTAGGGTTTAGCCTCTCTGATCTCGTGGTAGATCAACTCTTGTACTACCCATATCATTAATATTAATCAAGCAGGAGCACGGTTTTACCTCCATCGAGAGGGCCCGAACCTGGGTAAAAACATCGTGTCCCTTGTCTCCTGTTACCATCCGCCTAGACACATAGTTCGGGACCCCCTACCCGAGATCCGCCGGTTTTGACACCGACATTGGTGCTTTCATTGAGAGTTCCTCTATGTCGTCACCCTTAGGCCAGATGGGTTCTTCGATCGTCAACCACGACGCGGTCCAGGGTGAGACTTTTCTCCCCGGACAGATCTTTGTATTCGGCGGCTTTGCACTGCGGGCCAATTCGCTTGGCCATCTAGAGCAGATCGAAAGCTACACCCCTGGCCATCAGGTCAGGTTTGGAAGCTTAAACTACACGGCCGACATCCGCGGGGACTTGATCTTCGACGGATTCGAGCCACTGCCGAGCGCGCCGCACTGTGACGATGGGCATGATCTAGCTCTGCCGCTGGACAGCGCCCAGAGCGCCGCTCAGGCGTCCGCTCCAACCATTAGCTCAGAGCCGACTGCGCCAGTCGGGGACGGTCGGTTGGACGCCGCCCCAGGAGCCACAATCTCTACGGTGATAGAGCCGATTACCAGTCTAATCCTTCGCGAGGCCTGTGACTCCAAGGTGCCGGACTCCTGTCCGGACTCCGAATCTTCCGCACCCCTTCCGATTGAACCCAATTGGGCTCCGATCATGGAGTTCACCGCTGCAGACGTCTTTCAGCACTCGCCCTTCGGAGATATCCTAAATTTACTAAAGTCTCTCTCTTTGTCGGGAGAGCCCTGGCCGGACTATGGTCAGCAGGGTTGGGATGCGGACGATGAAGAAATTCAAAACCCACCCACCACCCACTTTGTAGCCACTGTCGACAATCTAACCGACATGCTCGACTTCGACTCCGAAGACATCGATGGTATGGACGCCGATGAAGGAGACGACCAGGAACCAGCACCTATAGGGCACTGGAAAGCCACCTCGTCATATGACATATACATGGTGGACACCCCCAAAGCAGGGGATGGCGATGAAAAAACAGAGGACGACCCCTCCAAGAAGCAACCCAAGCGCCGACATCAGCGGTGCCGCTCTAAATCCCACCAAAGCAAAAACGACGAGTCTGACACCAGAGACATCAACACCTCAGACAGTGCCGAAGACAACCCCCTCCAGCAGGATTTAGCGCAGGAGGAAGGAGGAGCCAGCCCTCATGAGAGAGCGACAGACAGGGAGGTCGAGGACGACAATTATATGCCTCCCTCCGAAGACGAGGCAAGCCTCGACGACGATGAATTCGTCATGCCAGGGGATCCCGTCGAACAAGAGCGTTTCAAACGCAGGCTTATGGCCACGGCGAGCAGCCTCAAGAAAAAACAGCAGCAGCTTAGAGCTGACCAAGACTTGCTAGCCGACAGATGGACTGAAGTCCTGGCGGCCGAAGAGTATAAACTCGAACGCCCCTCCAAGAGTTACCCAAAGCGCAGGCTGCTACCCCAACTAGAGGAGGAAGCCACTAAACCTACATCACCAGCGTACGATGTGCCCGATCGGCCACCCCGTGGCCGCGACAGAGAGGCCTTTCGGCCCTCAACCCAAGCCGCACCCCGCGCCGCTCCAAGAATACCAGAGCACGGGGAAACGCAACAGACCTGCGAGACATATTGGAGGATAAGGCAAGGCAAACAAGATCGATCTACAGATCGCGTGGGCGCCCTACGTCACGTGACGATAACTGTCACGCCGGATATGATAAATACGGCCAGGCCGAATACAACAGACAAAGCTCATCCGAGCTACGTCGCGATATAGCCCAGTACAGGGGCGCCGCACACCCACTATGCTTCACAGACGAAGTAATGGATCATCAAATCCCCGAGGGTTTTAAACCCGTAAACATCGAATCATACGATGGCACAACAGATCCCGCGGTATGGATCGAGGATTATCTCCTTCATATCCACATGGCCCGTGGTGATGATCTACACGCCATCAAATACCTCCCGCTCAAGCTTAAAGGACCAGCTCGGCATTGGCTTAACAGCCTGCCAGCAGAGTCAATTAGTTGCTGGGAGGACCTGGAATCCGCATTCCTTGACAACTTCCAGGGCACTTATGTGCGACCACCAGACGCCGATGACCTAAGCCACATAATCCAGCAGCCAGAGGAATCGGCCAGACAATTCTGGACACGGTTCCTAACCAAGAAAAATCAAATAGTCGACTGTCCGGACGCCGAGGCCCTTGCAGCCTTCAGGCACAACATCCGAGACGAATGGCTTGCCCGGCACCTAGGACAGGAAAAGCCGAAATCTATGGCAGCCCTCACGACACTCATGACCCGCTTTTGCGCGGGAGAAGACAGCTGGCTAGCTCGTAGCAATAACATAACCAAGAGCCCTGGCAATTCGGATACCAAGGACAACAATGGCAGGTCACGTCGCAACAAGCACAAGCGCCGCATTAACGGCGACAATACTGAGGATACGGCAGTTAATGCCGGATTTAGAGGCTCTAAACCCGGTCAGCGGAAGAAGCCATTCAAAAGAAACCCTTCGGGCCCATCCAGTTTAGACCGGATACTCGATCGCTCGTGCCAGATACACGGCACCCCCGAACAACCAGCCAACCACACCAACAGGGATTGTTGGGTGTTCAAGCAGGCAGGCAAGTTAAGTGCCGAAACCAGAGACAAGGGGCTGCATAGCGATGACGAGGAGGAGCCCCGGCCGCCGAACAACAGAGGACAGAAGGGCTTCCCCCGCAAGTGCGGACGGTGAACATGATATACGCAACCCATATCCCCAAAAGGGAGCGGAAGCGTGCTCTCAAGGACGTCTATGCGTTGGAGCCAGTCGCCCCAAAGTTCAACCCATGGTCCTCCTGCCCGATCACTTTTGATCGAAGGGACCACCCCACTAGCATTCGTCACGGCGGATTCGCCGCATTGGTCCTAGACCCAATCATTGACGGATTTCACCTCACTAGAGTCCTCATGGACGGCGGCAGCAGCCTGAACCTGCTTTATCAGGATACAGTGCGAAAAATGGGTATAGATCCCTCAAGGATTAAACCCACAAAGACAACCTTTAAAGGCGTCATACCAGGTGTAGAAGCCAGCTGTACAGGCTCGGTTACACTTGAAGTGGTCTTCGGATCCCCGGATAATTTCCGAAGCGAAGAGTTAATCTTCGACATAGTCCCATTCCGCAGTGGCTATCACGCCCTGCTCGGACGAACCGCATTCGCAAAATTTAATGCGGTGCCGCACTACGCATATCTCAAGCTCAAGATGCCAGGTCCTCGCGGAGTCATCACGGTAAACGGAAACACCGAACGCTCTCTCCGAACGGAGGAGCACACGGCGGCCCTGGCGGCGGAAGTACAAAGTGGCCTCTCAAGGCAATTCTCCAATCCGGGTGTTAAACGTCCGGACAACGTCAAGCGCGCCCGAAGTAACCTACAACAAAACCGGCTGGCACGTTCCGAGCAAGCATAGCAGTGCGGCCCCAACCCCAGCCCTCACCAGATGGCGATATCGGTACCACGCGTACATAATTACGCTTTGGAAATACCATGGGCATAAGGGGAGGGGCACAACCACGACACACCCAGAATGCGGCTCAACCGCACTTAGGGGCTCCCTATTCTACCATTTCCTTTTTTTATATACTTTCAGGACCCAACTATTCGGAAGGCCTGTCCGGCAATACACTCGCCGAACACACGATGCAACAGCCAGGGAGAGAACAAGCCACGTCAAAATGTCCAGGTGGTCTCTATAACGAGCTAAATACCTGTTTTACTTAAAGTCTCGCAGCTTGCCCCTGGAGGGGGACATGTCAAATAATCCCATCTCTTGCTTATCGCACTATTTGTATCGTTCTGCTTCCATAGCAGCCCTTTTTAATAAACAATACATAGCTCTTATCTATTATTGTATTCATCTATTTTTATACAAATATGTTCGGTCATGACATTATGCAACCGTACACTTTGGTACGGCCAATACACCAGGGGCTTAAGCACCCCATAACATGGTGTGAGAAGACCGAACACTCTCATGAGTGCGGCACCCCGAACTTATAGCACTATATGCATCGGCTCCGAATCATGTCTTGGGTCAATAGTTGGGTTTGCCCGGCTCCCATGTTTTGGTACCTTACGTTCCGCAATGTTGGCTAAGGTAGCGCTGGGAGAACTACTGCGATTGTGCCCCAGTTGAGCTGGGTTAACACCTCAGTAGAGAAAGCTAAAACTGACCGTCATGATAGTGCGAGAGACCGGTCGCTGTTCGCGAGGTTTTTCGAGTCCCTAAAGACTTATGCCGCTTAGAGCGAGGAGCCGGATTTATCTGGCCTAGGCGTGGATAGCGCCCCGAACTCGGTCTTCCGAATACTAGGGGCTTCACCGAAATTTAAAATTATAGAATTCTATGGCTAAGTGAGAGTGATAAAGCATTATAAGTCCGATGGCCTTGTTCGTTGTGCTGAGCGCCTCCCTAGATGGACCCAAGAATGGGAACAAGAGCGCTCAGGTTTATCCCGAACACCCCAGCACTCGTGGCATGGGGGTAGAAGCCGACGACTTGCATCTCTCAGATTTGATAAACGGCCGCACAGAAGGTAATATTTTAAATTAACAAGCGTTGCTTAGCGCATATGAACAAAGTTTTCAGCGTACAGGATAACAGATGCGAGTCTACTCAAAAATTACATCTTTGGAGCATGCACCCGCTATAAGGCGGGCACCCTTCAGGATGCCCTTATAATACATCTCGGGCGTGCGATACTCCTTGCCCGGCGGTGGCGCGTCCGTCAAAAGCTTCTCAGCGTCCATCTTGCCCCAGTGCACTTCCGCACGGGCGAGGGCCCGACGGGCACCTTTGATACAGATGGAGCACTTGATGACTTCAATCCATGGACAAGCGTCCACCAGCCGCTGCACCAGACCAAAGTAACTCCCAGGCATGGCTTCTCTAGGCCACAACCGAACTATGAGGCCCTTCATGGCCTGTTCGGCCACCTTGTGGAGCTCGACCAGTTGCTTCAGCTGGTCGCTCAGGGGCACCGGATGTCCTGCCTCAGCATATTGAGACCAGAACACCTTTTCCGTCGAGCTCCCCTCCTCGGCTTGGTAGAACGCGGTAGCATTAAACACACTACGGGGCAGATCGGCGAACGCTCCTGGAGAGCTCCGGATTCGGGTAAGTAATAGATAATTTACTTTTAAATTCTTGCTTTGCATAATGAATGCCTTACCCGCCGCTATCTTCTTTATCGCCTCGATCTCCTGGAGGGCCTTCTGGGCTTCGGCCTTAGCGGTTTTTGCACTCTCAAGAGCCAAGGCGAGCTCGAACTCTCGAGTCTTCGAGTCACGCTCCAAACTCTCGTGTTTTTCCACGAGAGCCTGGAGCTCTTGCCGCACCTCCACCACCCGCGCCTCCTGCTTCTCTTGCTCGGTGTGCTCCAAGGCCACACTATTTTCGGCCTTGGACACCGCTTCCTTCAGGGTCGCCACCTCGTTCGTGGCCCCTGCAACATTCGCGTTGGTCCTGTCATTTTTTGCAACCACGTATTTCTATATACATTTACATACGGTATTACATACCGTCCTTATCCTCGAGCTGCTTCTTGGCATGGCCGAGCTCGTTCTCGGACCACTCGAGACTCTCCTTCAATGCATTGACCTCCGCAGTCAGTGCGGCAGAGGTCAGCAGCGCAGCCTGCATTCCCATATTGACATATTTATGTTAGACTCCTGCGTATATCTTTTTAGATCCTCAGCTCGGCTTTTCTTTCCGAACACCAAACTGAGCATCAGGGGCTACTGTCTATGCGGTAACATTTTTATATGTTTTGAATACATACCTTAAAGCCTGTTAACAGGCTTCTGTCAGCCTTCTCTTGGCGGACTGAACCTTCTGAATCACCGCACTCATAACTGTTCGGTGTTCCTCGTTGATGGAGGCGCCGTTGAGCGCCTCCAGCAAATCGTCCGGTGCCTCCAGTTGGACGGAGGCCGCCGGCATCATAGGCGTGCCCTTCTTGCGAAGTTGCCGCCTACCGGTCTCTGGAACCGTCGATGGTTCCAGAGCGGTGTCCGGCCCAGGGCCGGACTTAGATCCCTCTGGGGCTTTACCCCCTTTGGGCCTGGAGTCTGGGAGGTCGCCTTGCGGCGCCTCCAGGACCACCTCCTCCTGGTTTAGTCCCTTTTGGGACTCCACCTTGACGTCGTCCACAGGGAGAGGGGAGGAGGCCTTCGTAAGTGAAGCGCTATTCACGTCCGACGAATCCAGGGAGCCGCTCGACGAATCGCCAAGCTGAGCCTTGGGCGGACTGCATGATTGAATTCGGCGTCAGGAGGTACCATACAATAGAGGAACGCCATAAGTTATTCTGGTGTCCGGACACTTACGATTTTGCCAGGGGCTTGACCCTGGATGGCCATTCCTCCCCGCCGTCTTGGGCATTGGAGGCGTAGTCCGGCAGAAGGGTCCTACCCTTCTTGGACCCTCTGGGCTCCCCAGTTGGGGCGGCCTTCCTTTTCTTTCCTCCCCCCGTTGGAGGGGGAGAGGCTTCATCTTCTTCCTCCTCCTCGTCCTCAGAGGCGGAGGGCGCTTCGGGGTTGTCAGGCGATGAATCCGACACCACCAGGTGCCAGGAGCTCTTTCGAGTCCCCGTGGCCTTCTTCTTGGCCTTCTTCTCCAGCACCACGTGAGGTGCCGGAACCAGTAGCCTCGTCAATCGGGCGTCCGCTGGGTCTTCTGGTAAGGGAGCCAGACTGTTAACCTGCCCGGACTTCTTCAGCCAGTCCTGTCAAAGGGAAGGGAGTTTAGATCCCGCATAGAGTCAGACTATGAAAAACAAGAGTCCCGTAAAGGGTAGAATAGCTTACCTCGCTGGCCTGACGCCGCGAGCTGAATCCGCGATCTTCGGTAGCGGATGTGGGGGCCTCAGCACCCTTAAGCAGCACCTTCCAGGCATCTTCGTACATAGTGTCGAAGAGCTTGCTCAAGTTTTGGTGTTGTGCTGGATCAAACTCCCACAATTTTAAGGCCCGTTGTTGGCATGGGAGGATCCGGCGGATGAGCATGACCTAGACTACGTTGACAAGCTTGAGATTCTTGTTCACCAGCTTTTGGACGCAGGTTTGAAGTCCGGTCAGCTCTTCCGAATCTCCCCACGTTAGGCCCATCTCTTTCCAGGAAGTGAGCCATGTGGGGAATCCAGATCGGAATTCGGGGGCCGCCGCCCATTTGGGGTCGCGCGGCTCGGTGATGTAGAACCACCCCGATTGCCACCCCTTTATTGTCTCCACAAAGGATCCCTCGAGCCATAGGACGTTGGCCATCCGGCCCACCATGGCACCTCCGCACTCCGCTTGGCGGCCGCCCACTACCTTCAGCTTGACATTAAAAGTCTTCAGCCACAAGCCGAAGTGGGGCTGGATGCAGAGGAAGGCCTCGCACACGACGATGAACGCCGAGATGTTGAGGATGAAGTTCGGGGCCAGATCATGGAAGTCCAGGCCATAGTAGAACATGAGCCCCTGGACGCGGAGGAAATGGGGGAGAAATACAACCCTCTCATGGGGCCTAGGGGTGGGGATGAGTTGCCCCTCATCTGGAAGCCGGTGCGCGATGTCGTCAGACAAGTATCCGGCCTTCCTCAACTTTTTGATTTGTCCCTCCGTTACGAAGGAGGCCATCCATCTACCTCCCGCTCCGGAAATGATTGGAGAAGGTTGAGGTGGGAAGTGCGGACTTGGGCGTTGGAGCTCGAGTGCGCAGGGATGGATAAGCAAAGGAGGAAGAAGGCGTAAATGGAAAGGGTAGATCCTTATCCCCTTATATGGGCGGCCGAAACTACAAGCCCCCACCAGCCTAATAAAACTCGCTTATCTCCCAAGCGCTGCGGTTAGTGGCGCGGTTGGGTACCCATGCCCGTATTGATGAGAATCCCGGAATAAGGGGACACGATCTCTGCTTTGACAAGACGTGCCAAGGAAACCGCTCGCTAAACGCGCTGAGGTGGAACAGTAAAACGATTCGAATAAAGGCTTGGCTGTGGCATGATGTCACGTTGTGGAATACGTCAGCAGATTAGATTTGTGCAGATATTATTCTCTCTATGGTGGTATGTGGAACTTATTTTGCAGAGCCGAACACTATCCTTGTGTTCAACATCTTCTATGTAGTATTCGGAGGAGGAACCCGCCTTGCAATGCCGAAGACAACTTGCGCGCCGGACTCATAATCATTGAAGCCTGGTTCAGGGGCTACTGAGGGAGTCCTGGATTAGGGGGTGTCCGGATGGCCGGACTATGACCTTTGGCCGGACTCCCAGACTATGAAGATACAAGATTGAAGACTTCGTCCCGTGTCCGGATAGGACTTTCCTTGGCGTGGAAGGCAAGCTTGGCGATATGATATGAAGATCTCCTCCCATTGTAACCGACTCTGTGTAACCCTAGCCTCTCCAGTGTCTATATAAACCGGAGAGTTTTAGTCCGTAGGACGAACAACAATCATACCATAGGCTAGCTTCTAGGGTTTAGCCTCTCTGATCTCGTGGTAGATCAATTCTTGTACTACCCATATCATCAATATTAATCAAGCAGGAGTAGGGTTTTACCTCCATCGAGAGGGCCCAAACCTGGGTAAAAACATCGTGTCCCTTGTCTCCTGTTACCATCCGCCTAGACGCACAGTTCGGGACCCCCTACCCGAGATCCGCCGGTTTTGACACCGACAGTAAGCGTCAGGAAATACCTATGAATTATTCACCTGCTGTTGAACCATTTGATGTTTGGGGATTTGATTACATGGGTCCTTTTCCTTCCTCTAATGGGTATACTCATATTTGGGTGCTGTTCATTATGTTACTAAGTGGGTAGAAGCTATTCCAACTAGTAGTGCTAATCACAACACCTCTATTAAAATGCTTAAAGAAGTTATTTTCCCAAGTTTGGAGTCCCTAGATATTTAATGACTGATTGTGGTTCACACTTTATTCATGGTGCTTTCCCTAAAATGCTTGGCAAGTATGATGTTAACCATAGAATTGCATCACCCTATCATCCTCAGTCTAGCGGTTAGGTTGAACTTAACAATAGAGAAGTAAAATTAATTTTACAAAAGACTGTCAATAGGTCCCAAAAGAATTGGTCTAAGAAATTAGATGATGCACTTTGGTTCACACTTTATTCATGGTGCTTTCCGTAAAATGCTTGCCAAGTATGATGTTAACCATAGAATTGCATCACCCTATCATCCTCAGTCCAGCGGTCAGGTTGAACTTAGCAATAGAGAAATAAAATTAATTTTTCCAAAAGACTGTCAATAGCCCCGGAAGAATTGATCTAAGAAATTAGATGATGCACTTTGGGCCTATAGAACATCATACAAAAATCCTATGGGTATGTCTCCATATAAAATGGTTTATGGAAAAACTTGTCATTTGCCTCTTGAGTTAGAACATAAAGCATATTGGGAAATTAAAGAACTGAACTATGATTTCAAGCTTGCTGGTGAGAAGAGGTTATTTGATATTAGCTCATTAGATGAATGGAGAAGCGAAGCTTATGAAAATGCCAAGTTATTTAAAGAAAAAGTTTAAAGATGGCATGATAAAAGAATCCAAAAGCGTGAGTTCAAGGTTGGAGAATATGTTCTTTTGTACAACTCTTGTTTTAGATTCTTTGTAATAAAACTCCTCTCAAAATGGGAAGGACCCTATGTTATTGAGGAGGTTTATCGATCTGGAGCTATCAAAATAAATAATGCCAAAGGTACTAACCCTAAGGTTGTTAATGGGACACAAATAAAACATTATATCTCAAGTACAACCATTAATGTTGAAAGCAATATTATCCAAACTATGACACCGGAAGAACACATAAAAGAAACCTTCCGGAACACTCCAGAATCGTGAAAAAGAGGAGGTACGTGTTACGGTAAGTAAACGGACTCTGAAAAATCTGCAAATATATTTTCTATCTATTTTGGAATATAACAAAAATTAGGAAAATAAGAAACAAATAGGAAGGCACCCATGGTGGGCACAAGAAAGCTAGGCGCGCACAGGTGGGTTGTGCCCACCTCTGGTACCTTCCGGACTCCGTTTTTCTTCCGTTTGCTTGTTTCCCAAGATAAAAAAAAATCTTTATATACCCCCAAACCCATTGACCATTGTATCATGGAGAAATCTTTTGTTTTCCTTTCCTTGCTGTTTTTGACAGATCTAATCCACTATGGCCGCTTCAAGCTCCTCCAAGGACAAGTTCTTCGAGAACGTCAGCAACCCATATTTGTGGGAGTTGGTGCAGCACCCTCAAGCTATCCAGATGCGTGAGGGGGTACTCCACATCCGCGATGTGCAAGGCCCCAAGGGGAATGGATCCATGGAGGCTAGGTTTGAAGCTATGTAGCAGGAAGTCTTCCGGTGCAAGGGGATGGTGGAATGTGGACTCAATGCTAATCACCTCATGATCGCAGACTACACCCATGATCTCAAGGTGGATGGCAAGTCCATGAAGGACATTGTCTTGTACTTCAACGAGCAAATCAACTTCCTCCAGAGCCAGATCTATGACCTTCAAAACCAAGTCTTTGAATATGAGGCAAGGTTTAAAGGTATGAGTTTGGCTACCAGTTGCAGGACTCGAGAGACTCACTCCTCCTCTTATGATGGTGAGCCTCTGCCATGGAAACCCGAGGACAAGATCGCTACCACTTCATGACCACCACGACCTCCTTCTTCATCACCCAAAGAAAATTGAGTATTGGGTATGGGCACTCGCCTTGGCTTGTGCCAAGCTTGGGGGAGGTGCCCCGGTATCGTATCACCTCCACTATCTTTTGCCTTTATTTATCTTAGTTCGATCCGTAGTTATCTTTTTCTTTAGATGAATAAAAGTATAGTTTGATCCTTTCTTTTGAAAGTTTGCTTAGTGGTCTATCCTTGTAATCGTATGCGAGATATATAATAAATTTTAGTTTGAGTTTTGCTTTCTTTACTTTCATGTTTCAATAAAAAGAAAGGAAATAAATGAAAAAGATCATATGCTAATCTTATGGTAAGTAATGACACCACATAAGGAAAAGTATAAGTATAAAATTTTATTGGAGATTGACAAACATAGTATTGGTCAATGATGCAATTCATGAAAGAATTAATAAGGGAAGAGAAGATTCACATGCTAATACACTATCTTGGAAATCTTTTGTGATTGTGAGCCCCTATCAAAATATTATATGCCAAAATTGTTGACGTTGGACAAGGAAGACAACGTAATGATTTATGTTTGTTCATATTCACATAAAAGTTATATTGTCATAGATCCTTCAACATGTGGTGCTTGCCCCCCATCTTTGCTAGACAAAAATTCCGCACCAAGTAGAGATACTACTTGTGCATCCAAAAACCCTTAAACCCCAATCTTATTTTCAAGAGTCCACCATACCTACCAAAGGATTGAGTAAGATCCTTCAAGTAAGTTGTCATCGGTGCAACAAAACAATAAAAATTGTTTCTATAAGTGTTAGATCATTTAGTGTAAGAGAAAATTGAGCATTGTACGAACTTGTGATGGCAAAGACTAAAAGCGACAGACTGCATAATAAATGTTGCTATCATAAGGGGCAATATAATGTGACGTTCTTTTGCACTAAGGGATTGAGCATACAAACAAAAAGCGCATGGAAACCTCTGCTTCCCTCTGCGAAGGGCCTATCTTTTACTTTTATGTATTTACTTTCATGCAAGTGTCAAAGTTTTTCTCTCTATTCCTTTTTATTTTTCTCTTTTGGCAAGCATCATGTGGTGAGGAAAGATCTAGGCACATATATCCAGTTGGATATGGGTAGCATGAGTTATTATTGTTGACATCACCCTCGAAGTGAGTATGTTGGGAGGCAAAACTATGAGCCCATTTCTTTCTATGTATCCGGTTGAAATGTTTTGCTCATGTGTATGCGGTGAGTGTTAGCAATCATAGAAGACTATATGATGGTTGAGTATGTGGAATTGACAAAAAGGCTCCGATACGTGACCCTTCCTGAAAAGATGATGAATTATAGTTGCAAAGTTGACTGAGAACATAGTTTGTTGGTTTTCAATAGAGTTTATGCTTTATACTTTGATGTTGTGATAAATTGTTACCTACTCATGAGAAGTCTATGATAAAGGTACTATGATAAAAGTTTTATGTTAAAGTTTGTTGCTGTTATAATAATTTACACGATGCTTCTATGTCCGTATTTTGTTTTTATCGACACCTCTCTCTCTAAGCACGTGGACATGTTTTTCGCTTTCGGTTTTTGCTTGAGGACAAGCAAGGTCTAAGCTTGGGGGAGTTGATACGTCCATTTTGCATCATGTTTTCCTACTGTTATTTATAATGTTTTTATGCATAATAATGCTCTTTGGAGTAATTCTAATGCCTTTTCTCTTATAATTTGCAAGGTTCACATAAAGAGGGAGAACTCCAGCAGCTGGAAATCTGAACCTGAAAAAGCTACATCAGGCCACCTACTCTTCACAACTCCAAATGAGCTGATACTTCACGAGGAATTTTAATGGAATTAATAAGAAATAATGGAGAAAATAACTAATGGAGGGGGCCCACCTAGTGATCACAAGACACCAGGGCACGCCAGGCCCCCAGGCATGCATTGGTGGGTCGTGCTCAGCCCAGCCCACCTTCGGTGCCCATATTCTGGTATGTAAGTCATTTTGACCTAGAAAAAATAAGGCAAGGAATTTCGGGACGAAGCACCGCTGTCTCGAGGCGGAACTTGGGCAGGAGCACTTTTGCCCTCCAGCGGAGCTATTCCGCCGGGGGAACTTCCCTCCCAGAGGGGGAAATCATCGTCATCATCATCACCAACAACTCTCCCATCTCGGGGAGGGAAATCTCCATCAACATCTTCAACAACACCATCTCCTCTCAAACCCTAGTTCATCTCTTGTGTTCAATATTTGTACCAGAACTATAGATTGGTGCTTGTGGGTGACTAGTAGTGTTGATTACATCTTGTAGTTGATTACTATCTGGTTTATTTGGTGGAAGATTATATGTTCAGATCCATTATGCTATTTAATATCGCTCTTATCTTGAGCATGATTATCATTTGTGAGTATTTACTTTTGTTCTTGAGGTCACGGGAGAAATCTTGTTGCAAGTAATCATGTGAACTTTATATGTGTTCGATATTTTGATGGTATGTATGTTGTGATTCACTTAGTGGTGTCATGTGAACGTCGACTACATGACACTTCACCATATTTGGGCCTAAGGGAATGCATTATGGAGTAGTTATTAGATGATGGGTTGCGAGAGGGACAGAAGGTTAAACCCTATTTATCCGCTATTTCATAAGGGACTGTTTGGATCCAAAAGTTTAATGCTATGGTTAAAATTTATTATTAATACTTTTCTCGTAGTTGCGGATGCTTGCGAGGGAGTTAATCATAAGTAGGAGGTCTATTCAAGTAAGAACATCACCTAAGCACCGGTCCACCCACATATCAAATTATCAAAGTAGCGAACACAAATCAAACCAACATGATGAAAGTGACTAGATGAAATTCCTGTGTGCCCTCAAGAACACTTTGCTTATCATAAGAGACCGTTTTGGCCTGTCCTTTGCCTCAAAAGGATTGGGCTACCTTTCTGCACTTTTGTTACCATTACCATTACTTGCTCGTTACAAATTATCTTGCTACCAAACTACTCGTTACTTATAATTTCAGTGCTTGCAGACATTACCTTGCTGAAAACCGCTTGTCATTTCCTTCTGCTCCTCGTTGGGTTCGACACTCTTACTTATCGAAAGGACTACGATTGATCCCCTATACTTGTGGGTCATTAGACACATACACATACATCCGAGAACGCGGGCCCACGTACACCGTTCAAGGACCGTTTCGAGTTGTCATGCGTGGCATACGGTTGATCCAAAAGAACTGTTTGCGATGGGCCATCAATAAATTTTGACCTTGTTTCTAGTCACATTGCAGATTACAACGCAATAAGTGATTGCAAATCTATTCACACCGATCAAGCCAATATGTGTTCACACCTAGCACCGGGCTATAAAAACTACCCACTAGAAAATTACTTCACAGTTCCTCTCCTCACCACCCACAAAACTGGTCTTTCCTGTCAAGTCGTTCCGCCATGACCGGTAGGAGGAGTTTTGGGTGGACATATAACCAGGGAGCAAAGACCAAGGCCGTGGAAGCACTAGAGAGGTCCCACCACTATGTGGCAGCTGCAACAGAGATGTCCCGGCGCACCGCAGAGCCCTCGAACGAGCTCTCACCGGCATGCGAGGTCTCTCACAAGCGCACTTGCCGCATCGGTGATCATGACAAGCTGGCATTGCTGAAGTCCTTGGCCAGCGACAACGACATTCTCACTAGCCTCATTAAGCAGCAGGAGGTGGTCGACGACTTGATGAAGCTGCTCAAGATCAGCGATGCCTCGGCTGAGAAGGCGACCGGCCTCGTCAAGCAACTCATGGGCGACAATGCGAAGCTCCTCAAGGCGCTCGCCGAGAAGGAGGAGGAGGTCACCGGCTGGAAGATGTTGCTTGAGCAGAGAAGTGCCTCAAGGATGACACTGAAAGCGGTCATCAAGGAACTGATGGGTGACTTGAGGAAGCTCCGGATTGAGTGCGAGCAGGAGGTGGAAGAATCCATGGCTGTTGTCAAGCAAAGTCGTGCGGATTTGAAGAAGGAGTTGGAGGATGTCACCGCCCGACGATCCATCGAGGATTGGCGACAGTAGCGACCCAGATCGTTGTCTGCGATTTCCTTCTTCTCTTGCCCCCGTGTCTTCCGGGCTTTGCCGCATGTGGCATTTTAAATTATCTGGAATATGTAAGACAATTATTATCCACGCCATTGTAAATTTGTCGTTGTATTATCCGTTGCCATTTTATTTGTCGTCGTATTATCTGTTTCCATTTTATTTGTCATCACATTATCTGTTTCCCTATGTGGCATTTTAAATTATCCAAAATACGAGTTGAAAACACGAACAAAGCAAATGCTAACGTTGAGAGGGGCCATGGGATCACAAGCAAACACCCTCCATCCAGGTGCTTTAACTAACCGCGTGTTAAACAGTGGCTCGGCCGCCATTAATGCAGAAGTTGTGAGCGAGGCGGGCGGCTACTGGACGAGTGCCAAAGAGCTTGCTTCCCGGTGAGCATGGGCGGCCTTGCTGCTCGCACGTGTCCCGTCGAGCCTGCGAGCTGGACAGGGTGCACACGTCCCGTCGAGCCTGCACGATGGACTTCTTGCACGCATCCCGTTGAGCCTGCATGGTATACTTCTCGGGCTTGTCCCGTATAATCAAACAGCTGCATGCACGCCCCCGAGTATGGTTAAATTTTGGCAGAAAATACAAAGATGACCAACAGACAAGGACGAAGGTAGTACTATCCCATAAGAAAATAGGGACACGTGGCCGCACTTAAATGGTTACAGGAACACACGGTTCATATAATACAACCATTTGCGATATTAACGTGTCAGCTATTTGTTTAAAAAGGACTTCATTGGCTATTGATGTGTACGCCTTGTCTCAAACTGGACGATTTTTTTACCATGACATATATGTGCCATGTCATGAAACCATGCCAAGTTTCATGTTTTTTGGTGAGTTCTCAATTTACTGGGATTTAAAAACCAAGATTCTCAATGTTTCAGGATGACGAGACATTTGTAATTCATTCCCGTTCTTTCAATGAGACCTAAACATGCACCCAATGACATATGTATGATTTTCGACCCATTTTGCTTCACTTGAGCATGTTCTTGTAGTTCAGATTTGAATTATGGACTACATTAAATGCCTAGAAAATTCAATTAATATATAAAATGGCCAAACTAAGTCTAAACAGTTTCAAATTTCAACATGACACTCATGTTATTCTATGGTGCATGTAGAAAACAAAATTCAAAGCGAGAAGAGGCAACAATTAACATTTCACCCATAGGAGGGGCATGTTTCCCTACCTGAACCACGAGGGTTACAAGAAGCTTCGGTTTGTAAGAGGCTTGTAGTATAGCTTGGACCAAATTGGACAATTTTTTACCATGACATATATGTGCCATGTGGTGACACCATGCCAAGTTTCATGATTTTTTGGTGAGTTTTGGATTTACGGTGATTTTAAAACCAATATTCACAATGTTTGAGGTCGAGCGAGGACGCTGAGACGGTCGAACTCATCCCATTCCTTCCATGGGACCTAAACATGCACCCCAAGGACACATGTATGATTTTTTTAGCTATTTTGGTGCACTGGAGCATGTATTTGTAGTTCGGATTTGAAATATGGACATCAAATGCCTATAAAACTCAATTAATGAAGAAAAAAATGGTCAAACGAACCCTGAATAATTTCAAAGTTCAGCGCGAATCTCCCGTTGTTCCATGTTGCATGTAGAATAAAATACAAGGCAAGAAGAGGGAGCGATTATTGTTTCGCCTACAAGGGGACACGTTTCCCTACCGAAACCACGAGGGTTCTTGCGACAGGCTCCGTTTTGTAAGAGGTTTGTAATAAAGCTTTGCCTAATTTGGACAATGTTTTTACCACAACATATATGTGCCATGACGTGACACCATGCCAACTTTCACGACTTCCTGGTGAGTTTTGGATTCACCGGTATTTAAAAACCAAGATTCCAAATGTTTGAGGACGAGCCAGGACGCCGGTACGGTTGTAATTCATTCCCATTCCTTTCATGGTACCTAAACACGCACCCAAGGACACATGTATGATTTTTCTAGCCATTTTGGTGATTTGGAGCATGTATTTGTAGTTTAGATTTGAATTATGGACATTAAATACCTAGGAAACTCAATTAATTTAAAAAGGCCAAACGAACCCTGAGTAATTTTAAATTTCAGCACAGATATCCTGTCATTCCATGTTGCCTTTAGAAGAAAATACAAGGCGAAAAGAGGCAGTGATTATCATTTTGCCCACAAGGGGGACACGTTTGCCTATCGAAACCATGAGGCTTCCTGAGAGAAGCTCCGGTTTGTAAGAGGCTTGTAATAAAACTAGCCCCAAAATGGACAAAAAATTCCTCTACATATATGTGCCATGTCGTGACACCATGCCAAGCTTCACGATTTTCAGGTGACTTTTGGATTTACGGGGATTAAAAAACCGAGATTCTCACGAAATGTTTTCAAATAGCACAGGTTCACTAATGAAAGCCGTGTGCCTATCAAACCATGGACGATGCCCCCTGCTACGCATGCGATTTGAGTCGTGCGTTCTGATTGGCCAGAACCCAAACCCCACGGGTCGTACGCCTGCACCGTTGGATTCTCCCAGATTGAACGGTAATCCTCATCCCTTTGGACAACACATGCATTTCTAGCTGTGATTTTATTTATATGGGTAAGTACCATGCGCATGCATCCTGCTAGCTCATGCTTCCTTCTCTACTAAGTTTTCCATATTCATGTAAAAACAGTTTACCATATTCATGTAAAAAATGTTTTCCATATTAATGTTGTTATATATCCAAACACGCTACGTTTCCCGCCACTCCTCCCATCGGTTTCCCACATCTTCTCCCACCGTTTTCCCGCTGCCAGTGTCAGTGCTCATAGAAGGCTAGGCAGCAACACACCGGTCATGTAATTATTGAACACAGTTTCTAAAAGTAGAAACATGTGTGATAGTAGGGAGTAGGTCCCATAGGGTGACCAGCGTGAAACACCTTAAAGACAAGGAGGCAATTCCCATCTGCAAGGGGCGACTTCCCATTAGCTAACCTAGTCAAATAGAACGTAGAAGTCAAGCGGGCTCGGGCTGGAGTAGTCTATGGATGGGTGACCTGGTGGGAAGTTGCATATCTCAAGCTTCATTTAAACGCTATGATACGATCATTATAGAGATAAATGTCTCTATAGTGACTATCATGATGATTATATAAACCTTGGGTTCCTTATTTTGCTAATTTGTAGACTATGTATTTTATTGGTTATTTTTTGTTTTGAAAAATCAAAGAATGATTGACATCTGTAGGCCCACACAAATTATCCCTTTGACCCAACGCATGAGAAGGGTTTACTCTTTGCTCCGTGTGCTACGTTAGAGCAAATCAAGTTTCGGCACATGCATTGGACGGCACCCGACCCCTATCCCCCACCCGCCTCGAAGTTGCGTTCCCGACATCGTACGTCTTTAACCTGTGTGCGGGGCTATGATGTTCAGTTTGTAATGTTACTAATGTAGTTGGTGACCCATCGAACTTGTGCTTTCAGGACTTGAACAAATCACACACCAGACCCATACAATTTTTTCGGGCCGCATGCAGGGTATAGGGGGTCGGGTGTTCTGATTGATCATGCATGTCTCCGTTGTGCGGTTTATAGACACCGAACATATATGTGGGCCCCCTGAGGTATATATATATATATCATCCTTTATTGATAATGAGGTGGTCCCATACAATCTATCCCTTTGACCCAACATACAAGAATGGTTTGACCATGATGGTTTCCTATTGCTATGTGTACCATGTTAGACCAGATAAAGTTTGAGGGCATGCGTTGGACGACACCCCCAGGCCTCGAAGTTGGGGAACCGACATCGTACATATTAACCTGGCTTGGGGTCAGGTATGGTGTTTAGTTTCTAATGTAGTTGGTGCCCCATCAAAGTTGTGCATTTGAGATTTGAGCACATCACACACCACCATAACCATACATATTTGTGGGCCACATGTAGTGTATAGTGGGTCTTCTGATCGACCATGTCTCCCTTGTGCGGTTTTTTGTGACAACTCGCATATCTGTGGGCTCCCCAAGTGTATATATATATCATCCCTTTGACCGATAACGTGGGGTATGTGTTGGCCATGAATGGATTCCTCCTAGTTTGTGTTAGGGCCGGTCACTGTCACATGTCGTTCAACCAAAGCTCGAGCTCATGTGTTGTCAGGATTCCCTCCCACACGCTCAGATTGCTGAGTTCGACCAACATCGTACCCTGTGTATCTCGTCCTTAACTACCTGGCTTTCATGGTTGTTGTATGTATCGAGAGGCAGGCGCCACATCACCCCTTTCAACATACATCATTTTGGTCCGCATGCAGGCGGTGCTGGTTTTGTGGTCCCTCTCATGCGATTTTTTTGATGGTTCAATCTATTGGCCCAAGCGGTTTTATATATATTCTATACATTTTTATCGTCAACGATAGTTTTCTTTTGACTAAGCGATAGATTCACTAGTTTGTCTTATGGTAGGTCATGGCGACATGCATGTATGACCAAAGTATCATTACGTGCATCCACCCCGCTGACACGAAGTGGGAGGTGGGTCAAGCACCCTAGCCAGGTCGCTATGACATTATGTCATTATAGATATATCTAATGGTGCTTTAGGGTTTGTGAGGCAGGTGCCACCAAAGTTTTGCATTTTGTATTTAAAGTTTTAAACACCACACCCTATATTCCTACATATATTTGGCCAGGTGGTTCTTGACATCTGGGCCCTCTCATCGATCTTCGACGATGTGCCCAACCGTGGGCCCGCATGATCAAAATTGTGCATTGGAATTTTGAACATCACAGACCACCCTTTTCACTCATATATATTTGGGCCACATGCTGACTTGGCTTTCTTGTGACCCTCTCTAATGTGTTTTTGCTGCAAAGACTCAGATGATGCTCAACAGACATGGGTGTACTGGCTTAACCAAGTGCGATGCAAGTGCGTTGTGAATCCCCATGTCCGCGCAAGCGCGAGCAAAGGTGGAGGTACTGGCTTAACCATGTGTGATGCTAGTGCGCTGTAAAATCACCACCTATGCAAGCTAAAGGCGTGTAGTTTATTTAAATTGAATTCCATGTCTGTGTCTGAAAATTAGGATGAACCGTGTGCGATAGACCAACTAGCTAGAAATCTAAAAACAAACTACCCGCCTTGAGCGTTGCAAAAATTGGCGGTTCTGCCGCTTTTCCTTATTATCATACAAGCATATTCTTATAGGACCGTGTGCGATCTTGGGTACTCCCACCCTGTATCAATTCCTTTACCCAAATTTTAGTAGCCGTCATACTTCAACCATCGCCCCCACTCCTCCAGCACCGACCTTATAGTAAAATTGCAGTAGCCGAGGCATATGAACCTCCGCCCTCCCTCATCCGCCACCATCTCTACCCACCATTACTAAAATTTTCAGTAGCCATGGTGTATCCTCAAACACCACCCTGCCCCCCTCCACAATCTCCCACCCAGGCCCCCCTCAAACCCTACCTCGCCACCGCCGCTAACCCTTGCCAATCTGCCCATTCCTCCTAGCTTAGATAATAAGTTTAGGTTACCTAGCGATTCCCATAACATCGCCCCACTCCCCTGAGTTTTTAGATGAGGACTGCAGTGTCCCTACCCGCCAGATCCACATCCAGTGCTCTAGAATGTTGCAGCGTAAGCCCGACCACGTATCCCGGGGAGCCCGATGAGCATTCGGCCAAGAAGAGGTTTATCATGGCCTCTCCGGCGGATGTTGGCAATGTGGCCGCCGTTCGCCCTGACCTGTCGGTCCCGGAGCAACACCTTGCTATGGAAGCCAGTGAAGACGTTGACTACGTTGCCATGCCGAAGGCTTCACGTCAGCGGGCTAGCATATTACTGTATCTTGGGAAAGCTAGCTATGACATCAAGCTCATTGACAGCGAAGGCTTCACGCGGGCCATGTCATAGGTTAAGTGGTCCATCCCCAACCCCTCTGGTTCAACCGCCGTCGATCTCTTCGACGGCCCTGCCGCTGATCTCCTCCGCCACGTGGTCAAGGATCTGCGATGCTTCTCTGCCATCAAGCCCATTTTGTCATTTCTGAAGGACACATTCTATGACGATGGCTTGGGATCCTCAATTGCCAAGTCAGATCTCATCGACCATGACCACGAGGAGGGCACCCACAATGGTTCTTCCAAGGTGAAACAACCCTTCTATGACATCAGAGAGAGCACCATGGGTCTGTGCTCTTCCAACTGGAAGGATCCCGTCCATGACATGTGAGGGAACATCCTATCAGTAAATCTTACCTTCTCTAGCTTCCCAACCTATACCCTTTATTGTAGTAGCTTTTGCCATGGTGTTTTAATTGTGTCGTGTTTAATTATTTCAGTTATGCAAAAATGTAATGTTCAATAGGGCTATGTGATGTTTAAGTATGAATTGCCCACTTCAATTTCACAAATGGCTATATTTTGTTGTTTATAGTGAATAGATGCCTTGTTTATCTGTATTTGGTTGTTAGGTTGCTTGCAGTGAGCTTTTGTCCAGTTATCAAGCAGATGCCTTGTTTATCTGTATTTGGTTGTTAGGTTGGTTGGAGTGAGCATTTGTCCAGTTATCGAGCAGATGCCTTGTTTATCTGTATTTGGTTGTTAGATTGGTTGTAGTGAGCATTTGTCCAGTTCTCAAGCAGATGCCTTCTTTATCTATATTTGGTTGTTAGGTTGGTTGCAGTGAGCATTTGTCCAGTTTTGAAGCAAATGCCTTGTTTATATGTATTTGCTTGTTAGGTTGGGTGCAGTGAGAATTTCTCCAGTTTTCAAGCATATGCCTTGTTTATCTGTATTTTCTTGTTAGGTTGGTTGCAATGAGACTCTGTCCGGTTTTCAATGGCTATATTTGGTTGTTATACTGATCATTTATGCCTTGTTTACTTCAGTCATTCCCAATGTGATGTTCATTATGTGCAAGTTAGAACTGTGCTACTTGATTGCATCAATACCAGTTTGAACGGCTATATTTGGTTCCAATTATGCCTGTTGTAGGTAACAGATTCCCTTTATTTCACTTTTACAAATTTATCTAGTGTGATGTTTAAGCATGACCTACGTTCTATTCATTTTCAACAATACCCGTTTGAATTGCAATATTTGATGGTTGTTAAGCCTGTTGTAGGTAACATTCCCTTCCATTTTATATCTACTTTAATAGCATGCTGAAACCAACATATTCAAGCTATCATTTGGAGGTGATGTTGTTTACCTTTGCTATCTTTGTTTGATGTTAAGGTTGTTGTACTTATCATGCCTTTCCACTACTTGTGCAGGACAACAACGGGAGTGGCCACCATTTTTCGCCGAGGTTAGTTTCATCCCTCGGCTTGTACTCCCCCCGTCGTTCCATAATGTAGCACATATAGATCCAGGCCTGAACACTTGTTAGCTTTTAATATTGACTTGTTGCTTGTAGGTACATATGCCCTTGGCGAGGATCCACGCATTGACCCTTTTTGCGTATGGGCGATGAGATATTCATGAACAAGCATCAAGTGAGGAAACTAATAAGGAAAATAAACAAAAAGATACGAATGGTGGCAAGAAAATTATTGGTTTACGCTCTATCCAACACAACAGTGAGTTGTAGGATGGTAACTACAAACTCTGCAACCTTCTCTTTTTACTTCCCATAATGAGTTGTTAGACAACATGTCTGAATCTTTTTCGTTCGTAGTGGTTCCTGAAGCAGTTTACTCAAGATTACCTCGCAAAATACATGATTGGTGGACAAACAATGAAGGTTAAAGTATTTTGTGGCACCCCGGCTGAGAACAACCGGTTTACCTTGCATTGCCAGCCTAGAGATCAAGTCTTCTGGCAACACACAACAACATGGTATAGAAAACAACCGCCTTATTGATGCTAGCGGAAACACTTGTTCGATGTTACATCAAGTTGCGAGGCCAAGCGGCACACATGGTGCGGCTGAAAAATATGTACATTATTTAATGAACATGAAGGGGCCTCGATCCTGATAACTACGCGGCAGCGGAACGACGACGCAACGGAACTCCATAGCACAGGGACACCAATGTGGACACGATCTAGACTCGCGAAGCACTCTGATCCGATAAGCCTATCCTGAAATCTGGCATGACACACCAGGTCAGTACATTGAATGTACTTGGAAGCTCACAACAAGCATAAGCACAATGGCAAA
The DNA here is from genome assembly GCF_018294505.1 of Triticum aestivum. Taxonomy (NCBI): domain Eukaryota; kingdom Viridiplantae; phylum Streptophyta; class Magnoliopsida; order Poales; family Poaceae; genus Triticum; species Triticum aestivum. The sequence goes on from NC_057801.1 coordinate 709,348,766, forward strand.
CAATATCAGGACATTTAATCAAGTTAAGTGCAATGCAATAACATGCTACTGATGCAGTGAAACAAACTTATGCACCGAGTCCCTTAGACTCTCTTACCATATGGGTTACCTCATAACCAAGCTCATCAACGGTGATCACTCCCGAATAAAAAATGAACCAACACTTTGGTTTCCACAAATACCGACCATCTTCATGGTCACAGAAATCTCCTCCACTAACTAGTGCCAAGCATAACAATTTAGTGTGCAAGATTACTTAATCATGTTGATCCATGGTGTGACTTACTCACGAGCTATGTCCATAATCAAGGACGAGGCTATCGATAGATTAATAAACACTCTGCAAAGGTAGTACACTGTACACACACGACGGAATCCATGGCCTCGCACTCCCATTCGGGTGGACCAACGGCATTCTGACGAAACCCTCCCATTGCCATGACACTCTCCCGGCCACTCCGACCAACTCCCCTCTGGGCTAAGTCATGGGTGGCCCCGTGCCTACAAAAGGCATCAACGACCGCCGTCGTGGCAAAACAAACGGTCCCAAACGGGGACAAGGTACCATATCAACAAATGGGCACACAAGGTTATGTCTGCTTACCGGGCCAGGGTACCGCATGCCCATAACCTTTCCTTGTTGGAGGTACCGACCAAAGGCATGACAACGGACTGAATATAGGCCTTCCCATAGAGGCAAATGTGCTTGCACTGGGAAAAATTCGATTCAGTGGCACCATGACTCAATCAACATTATGTTCAAGTTGGATTAGCATCAGGTTTAACTTGACATGAAAATAACCCGAGTCACAATATGCCATGAACATGCAAGTTTTCCACATGCATCACATATCATTTCAAGTAAACAGATCAACATCATCAAGTTTTCTACTTGCACTAGTCATCATTAACTTCCCTGGTTTTAGCTCACTGGTTTTTAACACTCATCATTTTAATCAATCTATTATCATATTAAACTCAAAAACTTTATATGAAAAATATTACCGATCATAGTCAAAGCATAACCACACAAGCAAAACTTTTTCTACTGCCTCACACTAGTCCATGCATGCAAACCTTACTGTAAACTAAGCATTTCAAACATGACAAAACAACTAGCATGAGCAATATTCATTTAAAGAATTAAATGCATGAAAAGTTGGAAAAGTCACAAATATTGGAGTGACACCATGCATATGTTGGCGTGGCTTGCCTTAGTGCAGAGGAGGCTCACACTCCTCCTGGTTATCTTCAAGACAAGTTTCTCCCTCTGAAAATATTTTAAAACAGCAAAAAGAAATATCAAGAACCCTTCTGAAATTCACCAGAAAATCTAGGCAGTAGAGAAAAATCTCATTTTTGGTTTGTTACCAGATCTCTTCAATATGAACACAATACAAAAAGAATCAATTCATTTGGACTTAGGGTTTAAAAATTATGGTTGTTCGAAGTTTCTGTAAAGTATTTGAATTAAAATTGGATAACAGAATTCCAGGGGGTGGGGTGACATCGAACACGTATTTTCAGAATACGCCTCCACTCATACCGCTTCGGGCGCGAGTGGAAAGACTGACAATGGGCCCCACCTATCGGGTGTGGAGAGAGGGGGAGAGAAACAGAGTAGAGGCGGTGCTTTGCCGGAGTTCACGCCAGCGAGGAGGGGTTCTTGGCTGGTTTGTGAGGGATAGAAAGAGAGGGGGGTCGAGGCGCACCTGCATGTACCCTTGGCTTGACGAGAGACGACCGAAGCAGCTCGGAATCAAGCTCCCAAGCGGCGGCTGCGGTCGGGACTCGCTGGAGAAGAGGAAGACGACGGAGAGGGGTGGTTTCAGGGGCTCCAGCAGCGTCAGCAGGCACCACTGGACCACCAAGGAGGCGCCGGAGAAGTCAGTTGGGCTCAAGGTGGAGTGGAGTGGCGGGGCAAGCAGAGGGGATCACCAGTGAGCTTGAGCTTGAGCACGGCGGCCCGAGGCCTGCCCGGCCGGGCTATGGCTCCCTCTACTGCGTGTGGTGGCTGGTGAAGAGGCTGGAAGGGTTGGACAGGCCAGGGGCATCACTATTTATAGGTGGGGGGGGGGGTCTCAGCTCCGCCAGAGCTCTCTGGAAGACGGCGAGCAACAATGAGCGGTGTTAGTAAGGAGTGGAGGGGTTCATCAATCACGCGGGGGCTGTGTAGTGTGCGGACGAGCACATGAGCGCGGGCGTGGACGAAGACAGTGTCACGGGGCGCACTGTGCCTTTGGCCGCATCGTGGCCGTGCCCGCTGCGGCGACTTTGGCGTCGGCGAGCACCAGGGAGTGGTCAAGGGTGAAGAGACGGAGGTGGTGGCGCGGTGTGGCTGTCATCGGCGAGCTCTGCATCGAGCATGAGCTACATAGAGATGCGGGCGTAGCGCAGAGCACGTCGAACGCGTGCCAGAGGCCGTGTCCTCACGCGGTCACCACGCTGGCATGGTCAAAACGACGACCATGTGATGCAGAACCTTGTCTCTCGTGTTTTCCATGCAGTGATTAGTCTAGGGGAAGAGATCATACACTCCAAGGCCGACCAGATTAGACTTGAGCTTGCGAGCAAGTTTCTGGTCAGAAACTTTGGCACTATATTTGGCTAGCTTCTAGAAGGAGATTAGGGCTGATTCTACGGGGTTAAGGTTTTGTTAGGAGGGTAAACAAGCTCAAGAAAACTCATCTTCATTTGAGCAAGGAAAAATACACTTGCTGTAGAAACTGCATTTTGAGGCCAGAACAGAAAGGATTTTCTGTAGCAAAAATATACCAAATAAGTATGAAATATTTTTGCATAGGGAGGGGTGCCAAGGTTCAAAGAATATTTGGGAATTTTCTCAGGATTTTTTGAGCAAGAAAAATGAGGGTTGCTTTGGAGCATAAGTTGCTGAAGTGTTAGGCAGAGAAGAAAAATGAAAAATATTCCTTGGGCTATTTTGAGATTTTTCAGAGAGGAAATGATGGTTATGAGAGGGATGAGTCACTTGGGTGAAAATCAAGGACATGCCCAAGTGGTTTAGTCCAAATAAGTTGATGCAAAAACCCAACTGCAAATCCAAAGGCAAACAGATTCCGGAATAAGAGAGAAGGCAAAAAACCCAGGCTGTTACATATTTCATCTAGACTACAATGACCATCGAGAAGTCCTAATGAATATAGTGAAGGATGGACGGGCAGCCATCACAAGGGGTTGGCCTAGAGTTGTACGTGCATTACGCATGGAGGAGGGCACAATATGGGCATTCCACCTCACCTTCTCCAGCAACTAGAATGTCTTTCTCCTCTCTCATTACAATCTTTAGTACAACTATGGTCATCATTCTTTACTTGGCGCTTCTGTAGTTCTTTAGTATATGTACCTGTGTATCGAATTATGCATTTGCGGTTGAACCTATATTTCTAATAAACATGGTTCGATATGAAATAAGTGATTGCCTACTTTCAAATTCAAAATCTATGATTTTTAAATATAGGGATTAATTAGGGATAAATTAGGGATTACACTACACACAGTTTGCAAAAGCGAAACATCTGTGATAGACATGGAGATCAGACACGTTTCTCGAATCCACTACGTGTGCGATCAATCTCTACTGCACACACAATCAGCCAAGAAAAATGTGTGTGATAAACAATAGCATCACACATAGTTCCTTCTTATTAAATGTTTGTGAATGTCACCTTATCACACACGCTTGGCAATTATGGACTTGTTATGATGTTGTGCGCATCGCAAATGTTTGGTCACTGAAGAACGCATGCGATAGGTCTTCATCCGACGCGGGTACGACAGATGAATCGTGTGGGATGTATTCGAGCTTCGCATACAATTTTATAGGGACAATTGTATGCGCTCTTACATCGAATCACATATAGTTGAGGAAAAGTAAATGTGTGTGATTGTTTGCTTATCATACACATTCTATAATCGTGAACTGTTTGTGATGGGTCATGCATCGTAAACGTAGGACCACAGAATACCGACTGCGATGGCAATGCGAGGACAAACGAATTGCAAGGATGAAGCATTTTGGATAGTTGAGATATTAGAAACGGTTTTATAGGGACAACTGTATGCATCAACGCCCCCTATCCCCGACGGTTTTTGGGTCATGTGGGAAGGACCCCCCATCACAGGCACTCACTTGGCGACGGTTCAAAACACCGTCGCGGAAAGGGGTTAAACACTGTGTGTATAGCACCGCGCTGTACCAGTGGGTCACCGACACTGTAGTCGTGCACAGCAGTAGTGTCAGTCTCGGTGTCTACCAAAGAGAAGAGGGGGAAGAAACAATAACTATAAAGCAAACAGATGTATCATGATGCATGACATGACAAAATGCAGTGCTAGGGTGACCTAACGCAGTGCTACACGATACAGATGAATAGGGAAAATGTCTGGGAATGTTTTCCCGGTGTTCGGCATTTTTCGGATAGATGAATCGGAGGGGAAGGATCCATGTTCATCATGCTAGAGGCATGTGACAGATGGACGGATTGTATATTCGGATTCGTTATATTTTTCTGAGCAATTTTCATATATAATTTTTTTTCATCTGAGTTATAAATTCTTTTATATCATTTTTCAGAGTTTTATTAATATTCTATAATTTCTGGAATTATTTTAGTTCAAAAAATATTAAATATATAACTGCTATGGGTACATAGAAGTGTACCCGGTAGTGTGTGCATGTGTATGATAGGTCGGACCTGTTGATTGCCGAGTCAGCCGTCAACAGTCCCAGTTGACTAGTCAAAGTGGGCCAATGCGGCCCAGGTGTCATACCCACAGTTTTAACATTTCCATTTTAATAGATATTTAGAGGTGGGGTCTACCTATCATTGGGTCACTTTATTTTAACAGATGTATTTAATTAGTTTTAGCAGTGATGGGTCTCGGTGGTCAGTAGCAGATTAGTTGGGAAGGGGGATTAGCCCTCTAATTAAACTAGGCTGCCCCCCACTATGCAGTGGCCCAGTCGTAAGGGGGGCGCATGCGCTCGTAGGCAGTAGCCTGGGTGTGGCGTGATCGGCATGCCATGGCGGCCAGCTGCGGTGGTTATGGCTGCGGCCAACGACAGTGGGAGCGGCGGCTGGAGGAGGTGTGGCCAGGAGAGGAGGGGGTGCGTGCGCTGGCGGGGCGAGGCAGAAGATGCAGCGGGCGATAGCAGGTAGCAGAAAAAGGCGGCAGTGGGAGCAGCGAAGCAGTAGTGCAGTAGAAGCAGAGTAGCGCAGCAGCGAGCAGGGGGGGCTACGTGAGCGGAGGGGCGAGCAGGGCGCGCGGGGCAGAGGTGGGGTTGGCAGCTGCCACAGAACCGGGCTGCAGCAGATGGGCACAACGCGCGAGTGGGTGGCCACGGTGTGGAACGTGGGCAGGGGCGCGCGATGCGGGCAAGCACGCGAGGAGGCAAGGCGGGGAGAGGTCGTCATGGGGGTGAGGGCGCGGCAGGCGGAGCTCGGCCACAATGACCTACCACAAGGGAAGGAAGGGGGAACGGATGGGGCGGAGGAGGAGGATCGACGAGGGCTCACAACGAACCGTAGGAGTGAACGGAAAGGTCGGAGAGGTGCGGGGGCGGTCGGAGGCGAGCGACAACGGCGGGGCAGTGGTGACCACCTCCTCGGCTGCTCAAACAACGACGGATTGGGGATGCGCGGGAGAGAGTGATATGTCTCCATCGTATCTACTTTTCCTAATGCCTTTGCTCTTGTTTTAGACTCTAATTTGCATGATTTGAATGAGACTAACCCGTATTGACATTTTTTTCACCAGAACTACCATGGTTTTGTTTTTGTGTAGAAATAAAAGTTTTCAGAATTGGACGACACTTTTTGGAGAACTATTTTGCATTATATAAAAATTATTGGAACCAGTACACACTTGAGGGGGGGCTAGCTGCCCACTAGGCACCAGGGTGCGCCACCCCCCTCTGGTGTGCCCTGGTGGGTAGTGGGGCCCACGAGCCTCCTCCAACCCTATTCTAGATACTATAAGGTCACATTTTTGGATAAAAAATAGGAGAGAAGGTTCCATCGCGTTTCACTATACACAGCCGCTGCCACCTCCTATTCTTCATCTGGAGGGAAGATCTGAAGTCCTTTCCGGACTCCAGAGAGGGGGATTCGTCGCCATCGTCATCACCAACCATCCTCCATCACCAATTTCATGATGCTCACCATCGGGAGTGAGTAATTCCTTTGTAGGCTTGCTGGATGGTGGTGGGTTGGATGAGATTAATTATGTAATCGAGTTAGTTTTGTTAGTGCTTGATACCTAGTATGCATTATGTTCTAAGATTGATGTTGCTATTACTTTGTTGTGCTGAATGCTTATCACTAGGGCCCGAGGGCCATGATTTCAGATCTGAACAGTTTATATTTTCACCACTATATCTATGTTCTTAATCCGATCTTGCAATTCATATGCACCTGTTATGTGTTATGATCTATAAAACCCAAGGTGAAAGTAATTGGGATACTTTCCGGTGACGACTGTAGTTTGAGGAGTTCATATATTCACTATGTGTTAATGCTTTATTCCGGTTCTTTATTAAAAGGAGGCCTTAATATCCCTTAGTTTCTTTATGGACCCCGCTGCCACGGGAGGGTAGGACAAATGATGTCATGTAAGTTCTTTTCCGTAAGCACGTATGACTATTTACGGAATACATGCCTACATTATATTGATGAACTGAAGCTAGTTCTATGTCGCCATAGGTTATGGCTGTTATATGATGAATATCATCCAACGAAATCACCGATCCAATCCCTACAAGCTTTTCACATATTGTTCTTGATAAGTTACTACTATTGCTACTACTGTCACAACTGCTACAAAATTGCTGCTACTGCTGTTACCATTACTGTTGCTATCGCTACCACTACTATCAAACTATCATATTAATGTGCTACTAATCGCTTTGGTGCAGATATTTAATCTCCATGTGTGGTTGAATTGACAAGTCAACTGCTAATACTTAAAAATATTCTTTGGCTCCCCTTGTGTCGAATCAATAAATTTGGGTCGAATACTCCACTCTTGAAAACTGTTGCGATCCCCTATACTTGTGGGGTATCAAGACCTTTTTCTGGCGCCGTTGCCGGGGAGCATAGCTATATTTGTTGAGTCACTTGGGATTTATATGTATTTATCACTATGAAGAATCTTAAGGATGATAGAACCAAGATCGTTCCCTCTAAGACAAGGGGAGGTAAGGAACTTCCAGCTAGCTCTGCACTTGATTCACCTTCTGTTTTGAGTAAGCTTGCAACACCACCACATGCTATTAATCTTGATATGTCGCAAGTTATTGATGATCCTACTTCTGTTATGAATGATGCAAGTACCTTGCTTGATAAGATTATGCCACTAGGTGAATATCTTGATGAACAACTTGCTAGAGCTAAGGAAATTGAGAATGCTGAAACTGATGAAATTACTGAAACTAATGAAGTCTTTGAAACTGAAAATTTTGATTCACCTATTAGAGATAGTGCTCCTAGATATGAATTGCATGATATACCTGAGGGTTATTTCATGGATGGAGAAGTAGCTAGAGACTTTCTTGCTTGTAAGGATAGAGATGATCTTAAGAAATTACTATGCAAGTTGAAAGAAAAATCCTTGAATGCTAGAATGCAATCACTACAAAAAAATACACTTCCGTGATGATACGTGTTTATCACAGTAGGTCGCGTTTTTTGTCATGCATGTACATCCATGAAAAATTTATGACAGAATCGAGATAGTCATACATGTGCTGTCGTAGAAGTGTTCGATGACATTACCAAAATTATCATCACAGAAGTGTCCACTTCCATGATGATAAATCGCGCGTCACAGAAGTGCTTTCGTCAAGGGTGACCGACATGTGGCATCCAAATTAACGGAACACCGTTAAGCTATCGGGTTGGTTTTTGGATCCAATAACCCGTTAACAGCCCCGACCAATGGGGATTTTCCACGTGTAAAATCATCATTGGCTGGAGGAAACACGTGTCGGCTCATTGTTGGGACAGATGTCATCCACTCATTGGACAGAAGGCGCCTATGATACGTCGACACGTGACACGGCCCAACAGAGGCCCATTCCTGTGAAAAGACCAGCCCGTTTGACTTGGTAAAAAGGTGACAGGCCGGCCCATGGAAAGCCTGTTAACGGCCTATTCGCATATAGCCCATTTACAGCCCGCTAACCCAAAGCCCGTTTCGCCCTATCCGAATTAGGCCCAGTAGCGTCATCTGGGCCATCCAATATGATTCCAGTCCATTTTCACTTCTAGCCCATATATGGCCCATGATGTCTTTCGGCCCATATGAGGCCCTATGTAACTCTTGGCCTATTAACGCCCCGTGGTGAAACTGGCCCGCGATGAACAGTGTATTACTTTAGACCCATTAATGGCCCGTGGTGAAACTGGCCCGTAATGAACAGTGTATCGCTTTATACCCATTAAGGGCACGTTATTCAGTTCGGCCGTTTACAGCCCATGTTATCTTTTGGCCTTCTCAGATCCCATTTACTCTTGGGCTTATTTGCAGCATTCGGTTACTTACAGCCCGTTATTGTCATTTTCCACTTGTGGGCCAAATTCAGCCCGTCATTACAGCCGGCCCGTTTGTGATCCGTTAGTCTGTTGGGCCATTTTCATAGCATCACCAAATACGGCCTATTAACGGACCGTTATGGTCAGCCAATAAAACATATGATTTCCATTATAGGCCCGTCTATGACCCATTAAAGGCCAGTACAAGACCCATAATTGAGTCGGCGGCCCATTGATCCTATGTGACGTAGAAGGCCCATGGATTCTATGAGACGTAGAAGGCCCATGGATCCTGCGAGATGTAGAAGGCCCATGGATCCTGCGAGACGTAGAAGGCCCATGGTCGAGCAAGTTAGCCCCCGTTTGAACGATATAGCATATTCAAAGAATTATCCTACTCAATACTATCACCTCTAAAAAGCATACACTATACAACAAAGAGATCAAGGCATAGAAAGGTAGAATAATCCTACACTATACAATAAAGAAATTACAGCCGATTATACCCACTGGGCATTATGGTACGGCACATGTGATAATAAAGAATACACAAACAACAAATTACATACACTAGGCAAATACGGCTCATACATCATGGACGCGCATCAACTTAACTCCATTTGAACTATAATCTCTTCGGAAAATAGGATTGGCCAGATTCAGATAGCACAAATTTCAGTCTGCAAAATCTCCAATTCCTTCATGGTTACCTCAGTGTCTTGTTTCATTTTTTTGACTCCTGCATCTAATACCTGCATGTCCAGTTTCAACTTGTTGATTATACGTTGACAATCATGTACACGTTGTCTTGCCACCTCTAGTTGATGCTCGAGAACATCAGCACATTCCAATTCCAATCCATAATCATTCGGTAACGGCCATGCCGCACCGCTCGTCGATTTTTGTGTTGATGTCACTTCATCCTGAAATGTTTCTGTAAGTACACATGACTAGGGCAAAAATATAGTTACAACAGTGAAGCAAACAAGACACTATTTTGTACTACATGGCAAAACAGGACTAACAATAATGTTACACGTCACTTTCACAAAACAAATGTTACACATCATGAAGCATAAGCAGGTGATATTTTAAAAATTATAAAAAAGATAGTCTGTGCAGCCTGCATACAGAAATCCCTCTTAGCTCACTAGAGGAGCATGATGTTGGGGCCCAATCGAAAACACAGACAAGTTACAAATTTAGATAACACGTTGCGTATAAGTAAGCAAGCAGTTGGCCATTCTGTACCTCAATTAAAGTCTTAGGGAGCAGAATGAACAGCAGAAGGTTTCATACAAACATACTACAACAGGCAAAACTATGCAATCATTAGCATAGTATAAACTAGATTGTGAGCCTCATACAATAATAGTTGGTTAATAGACTTCAAAGCTTCAGGCACACTTTGGCAGAGTAATTAAATGGTAAGGCCTTTAATTATGTCAACTAATAGTGATACAAGTACTGAATATCAGGCATAAGTATTTGGGCATCTCATTAAGTGAGGACAAATAAAGCAATTGAAAAGAGAAAATTAACTATGCCTGAAACAAACAAGGAATTGAACTGTTGAGTTGCATACGGTGACTTACCTTAGCTGGTTGAAGAGGCTCAGCGCAGCTCCTACTTCTCTTGCAAGGCTCCTTCCTAACATCTTGTACTTGGAAATCCTCAATCTTATCTTCATTGCACCCCCTCTTCAAGGTGACACAAACTAGTTACTCATCTCCTTGGAAGATAAATATACATACTTTCCAGTCTATGAACACAAAAGGATGAGATTATAAAAAAACAATACCACATAATGAAACATGCCACATCTCTTGCACTTGCACACAATGAAATGAGCATTTACTATGTGTGCACTATGTAAAAACTAGGCATACCTTTGAACTGGATCTCCAGGTACTCTTGGAGAGCCTACTGTAGTGTACAGCCAAACCTTTATTCACCTATGAGTTAGACAAGGCCCCACTACAGCAGCCCTTAGTGTTTAAATCGTTGACAAGCTCTGTTAGAGTGTTAGGTCAAGAACAACAAGTAATCAAAGCAAACAGTCCTAGTATGGCTGGCTGATGCAAACAAGCAATTGAACAGATGTGTGAGAAAATCTTACATATCAAGAAAAGAAGCAAAGAAGGAGGCTTAAAGACCATCACTTGACTGACCAGATTTAAGGGGCATTTAAACATCATGTGCAACGTATGAACTAACATAAACATTGCATATTCCAGATTCTACAATGGAATGCACATGTATTAGGTTATGCCATGTATGATGATGCCTAAATGTACAGATAGTAGGCAGGAGTGATTCATCATTGCACGCACAATTGAATTGCAGGTTAAGGGCCAGTTCAATTCTGCCTTTTCAGGGTATATTGTCAAAATAAGCCATAAAAGATGTAAGGAAGTCATTTTTGAGTTATGGGCTTGGGCTTAACTATTCGCTTTGGAGGGGGGTGTTTCGGGTAGAACCTCACTAAAAATTGAAGGGAAGGGGAATGATGAGTTGCTACAAGCTGCTCCTGCTGCTGCTATATGATGAATTGCTATGAGCTGCTCCTACTGCTGCTATATGATGAATTGCTATGAGCTGCTGCTGGTATATGATGAATTGCAGACTGCTGCTGCTGTATGATGAGTTGCTATGAGTTGCTGCTGCTATATGATGAGTTGCTACAAGCTGCTCCTGCTCCTACTATATGATGAATTGCTATGAGCTTCTCCTGCTGCTGCTATATGATGAATTGCTATGAGCTGCTACTCGTATATGATGAATTGCAGACTGCTGCTGCTGTATGATGAGTTGCTATGAGCTGCTGCTGCTGCTATATGATGCTTTCAGGTGGTGCTGCTATATGATAATAACCAGCCACTTGGACCATCGAATTTCAACAAATAATTGTTCTTCATTTAAATCTGGGTCATGCGTTCTTCGTTTAAATTAGGCAATGGGATCTCTATGGAAAACATTGACCAAAGTAGATTGTTCCAAGTAGATGGTATCTTTGTATTTGCATTTTGAGCAAATAGTGATGGTATGTTTTCCTATCATATTAATTACTACACTGGGTTCAATTTGTGATGTTTGCAAGTCAAATTAATTTCCATATGTGCAGCAAAATGAAAAATATATATAATGAAATCTAGACTTTCCACTGATCATAGCAAAGATAAGCTGAAAACGCAATGAAAAGAACTGGTTGGTGTATTACATGGAGCTTACATTCACAGGTGCTTACTTTCTTAGGATAACTCGTAATAACTGTCCCTAAGAAACTTGGCTAATAGAACTGGCATACAAATAACATGTCACGATGATTGCAATGGAGGAGTGACGTACCATAGCACACTGTACAGGCTCACCGCTGCCTCTCCTTTTTTTGTGATGTTCCATGAAATTACCACATACATCTTGTACTTTTTCATTGTGTAACCCTATCTGCTAGTTGACACGGCTAATTTCAGACATCTCTACATGATACTACATTGCATATCCCTTGCGCATATTTAAACCACCAATTAACGATTGTGTGCGTACCATAAACTAGCCATGACTCTGTATGCTGGACTGGCAGGCACTCTAAGGGAGCCTAATGTAGTGCACTGGAATTCCTACATTCCACCTACGATTTTGTGTAATGTACTGCCCCTGTTCCTAAATATATGTCTTTGTAGAGATTCCAGTATGGACCACATACAGATGTATATAGATGCATTTTCGAGTGTAGATTCACTCATTTTGCTCCGTATGTAGCCTATAGTGGAATCTCTAGAAAGACTTATATTTAGGAACAGAGGTACGAGGTAGTATCATGTATGACATCTACATATCTAATTTAGCAGCCAGTAGTAGAAATCATTGTCTGCAAAAAGGGATTACTGGTCGAAAATCCTAGCAAAGCACCCTGGCAGGCACAGAACAATACAAGAGAGAGAGACGCACTTACAAGATCATAGCAATGCCTCAGTCCAGTATCTTGGTTGGCCAAGTTGTTAGATCCAGAAGAAACATCGTCCTTGTAGTTTTTGCCAGCTGCATAACAGGTAACAGCGGACGGTTAGTATATTTGAAGTACATCGGGCAGGTGATGCTAGACGGGTTTAAAGGTGACAAGTACCTAGGCTGTGGCGGGTGCTTGGCATCTCTCCAGACGGTGGGAATCAGGTTAGAAACGTCGAGGGTGATGACGCTGCGCTGGCTGTCGAGGCTCGGTAAGGAGATCTAGAACCGTCGAGTAGGGTGTTTGTGGAGCGGCTCCGGTAGGGTGGACTACGGTGTGGGCGAAGCGGATCTATGGCCGTGGAGGAGGGCGTAGGTGAAGCTGCTCCGGTGGTTGGGTTAAGGATGGTGTCGATGACGCAGATCTGCGGCCATGGACGGGGCATCAAAAGCTGCTCTGGTGGTTGGGTTAAGGATGGTGTCGACGATGAGGATCTACGGCCGTGGAAGGGGCGTCAGAAGCTGCTCCGGTGGTTGGGTTAAGGGTGGTTTCGACGATGCGGATCTGTGGTCGTGGACGAGGCGTCAGAATCTGCTCCGGTAGGTTGGATGAGGGTGCGAGGAAGCGGATCTGAGGCCGTGGACTTGTGAGTTGGCAAAGCGGCCCCGCTAGGGTTGAGAATGGTATAGGCGAAGCTACTCCGGTAGGGTTGATGCTGGTGTCGGCGAAGCAGCTCTGGTAGGGTTGATGAAGGTGTCGGCGAGTAATATATACTTTTTTCGCTACTGTACTGACAGTGGAACCCACAGAGTACTTATAATATTAAGGATGGACTTGTTTCTTTTTAACTTTCTGTACGAAGCTGTAGCCACCCTGCAAGTCACGTGTACACTGTACATGCAATTAACTTTTTATAGAGGGACAATCATATAGGCAATTAACTCAAATGGATTGGATGTCACTCTATTATTTCCAGCATAAAGAGCATCTCCAACGGCAGCCGGCAAAATTTCTTCCCGCTTCCTTCCGCGGAGGATGACATCAAACGCCAGCGGCATACATTTTTACAACTCTAACCAACCAGATGAAATTCGTGCAAACACAGACTAATTTCATATAAGCATGAAGGATTTCGTATAAAAAAGCCGGATCTTCATATAAACATGATGGATTTCATTACATTTACATGAACTAAGAGGTGCCAATCCGGCTCTCTTGTATAATTCATACTCCCTCCGTCCGGAAATACTTGTCCTAGAAATGGATATATCTAGACTTATTTTAGTTCTAAATGGCCACCCGCGGATCCCTTTGTCTTCCTCATGTCCGTCAGACACTTGCGGGGTCGATGAAGGTCCTCGGAAGAGACGAAGCAGCAAAGAAACCACCTGAATCCGCGGTCGTCGCCTCAGCGGTGGCCTTCATGGGTCCCAAGTGGCGGCGGCCTCCCGTGTTCTAGTTCTCCTCGATGATGGTGGCAGACAGGGAGAAGCTGGCCACCGACTGGTCGCTCTCCACGCACCCGGCTTCTGTCTCCGCCTGCATGGCGCTGCCGCAGGCACGGGAGGCGCGCCCACAGATGCGGGAGGCACGGCCACCACAGACACTGGTAGTGCGGTACGACGCGGCAGCGACGGTGCCCGTACCGGCATGCTCGCCGCCGTGCCGGCGTGGAGCAAGTCACCACTCCTCATCGAGCTGAACTGGAGCGGCGAGTTGCTGAACCACGCGCCTGCTTGGGGCAGCAACTGGCTCCGTCGGGCCAAGCGAGGTTGGTGAAGAACTGAGCGGCCTCGCCTGTATCCGGAGGGCTCGGCGGGCCACCCAACCAGGTAATATGCCGGAGAACGGCTCATCGGAAGACATCGGAAGGGTGGAGAAAATGGTGATGGAGGACATGGGGGAGCGGTGGAGGGGTGCGATTCTTGCCCGCTGTCTGTCTGGCCTCGTGTAAATAGAGGGCGGATAGTAGGAGCTTGGCTGGCGTGTGGCCTCGTTTAAACTGAGGGCGGACGGGAGGAGCTCGGCCAGTGTTGTGTTTAATTCCGACCCGCTCATGAACGGACGTGTGGCCAGAGTAGGATTCTCGGTTTGCATGCGGGTTTAATGGAGGGGTTTAATGGAGGTGCCGGGCGTGCAGCGGGCGGCGCAGTACTATTCGATTTGACAACATTAATGAGCCGTCAAATTAGAAAGGCCCTCGCCTCTCATGAAACCGACCGAGCTAGACTACCCCGCCCTCTAGCCTTTTAAAAAATGTATATACTCCACTTTTGTACAGTAGTAGTATCGATGGATTGCTCCATGGAGCAAAACTTGAAATTAAAAAAAAGGTGGTACATATAGAGAGAGCTCGTGAACTATGTGTCATACATGGCAATAAATAAAGTACTACATGATACTTATATGATACATGGCGCAGGAGTACTAAGTATTATTAATACAATTTTCCTAGAACTCATCTAGATGAGATATAATTTGGTCTCATTCATCTTTTATAGCCATTGGATGTGATGCTATAAGATGCATGTGTGCTGACGTGGGTTGTATTTGTTCTTGTTCAACGAACTGACCACTGCATGTCATGTTTGATAGTCTCAAGTTATTAAAAGCATACAAGCCCCACATCTCTTCTTGGTTGATTCCTCTATTTATGTCAAAAAATAAGAAACAACGTGAGAGTTAATGCACCACGCCTATGTGTTAGACTAGCCACAATGGTGAGTAACATACACTAGTAACATACACATATCCCTAGACTATGTTACTACCTTCATAGTAGTAACATGTAAGTGTGGTAACATGCAAAGCTTCATTTATTAGGTTATAGACTCATATTGCATTGGGACATGTGATGTTACAGTAACTAGCTAAGTTATTAGGCTAGTCGTAATGGCGAGTATCATATACTAGTATCATGCATATGATACTAGTGTATGATATTACATCCGTAGTGCATGGTATCATAAGTTAGTATCATAGCTAACTTCATTTATTGCCATGCATGACACATAGTAGCACACCATTTAATATAATATGGTATCATGATATGATATTCAACTCTCTGTTTCTTCATTCAATTCTATGCCACCTCATCAAATTTGCCTAGTTGGCATGCATGATACTACCTATGATACTACTATTACGACTAGCCTTATAACTACCTCTCTCCTCATTAACTCACTGCCACATAAGCAAATTTTCTGAGTTGGACTCGATGTTACTTCTGAAGTTACTCCCACGGTGGCTAGTCTTACTAGTATTTGGTTTTCATAAGATGACTTATAATACTCACCTAGACGGAGGGAGTATTCGATTTGACAGCGGGCGACGTGGTTCCCGATACGCCTTTAATGCAGACGACGGAGGGAGTAGCGGTTCCCGATATGTTGAATGGCCAATGCATCCTCCTTCAATTAATGCATGAGGGAAGTAATGGGAGGAGGTCCGGTAAAAGAGGCTGCACGATGTGAATGCAACGCAATTTGCCCTTATTGCCCTCATATAAAGGCGCCCCTCCTCCATTCCAATGCATCTACCACATCGTACGCACCTAAGCACTTGCCTAAGCACCTACACTAAGCGCAAAAGAGCTCGCTCCAGACCCATGGCGGCGATGCGCGTGAGCGGCCAGTGGCTGCGCCAGATGGTCCACGACGCCGGCCTGTGGCATGGCGCCAAGGATCGTCTCCAGACGATGTTGGAGACCGGCTGGTGGATGGCCGCCGTCGACGCCAACTACGACTCTCAGTTGGACCAGATGATCGTTGCCACCAGCAACATCGCCGTACTCCTCGATCCCGCGCGCCCGGGATCCTCATTGCGTGCCACCCTAATCGGCCTCCATGGCCGGAACCTCTTTCAAGCACTGGTGGCCCTACGACTGACCGCCGACGCCATGAAGAATGTCCACCTAGAGGTCGCGCTCGCCGCAAGGCGCCTCGCCCTGCAAGAATTCATCGACCTACACATCCACGCGTACGAGCAAATCGTGTACATAGGTATCTACAAGGCCAGTGAGGATGCTACGATGTTGGCCTTCCTCAACCGGCTGGAAGCCTTGGATGCCTTTGTTGAGAAGCACCTCAACCTCGCCACAAAAGCCGCCTCTCCTTAGCCGCCGCACGGTGGCCCGGCGCACTAAGTTGAGGAGGAGGAGGTCGTACGTTCGTTGATCCATCTTTCTTCTTTCCTTCTGTAACCACCACTGCGATCGCATCATCGTGGCCTTAATTCTTATTGTGCTGTTGCATTCTCGTTCCAGTCAATACCGACATGTGCAATCCCTTTGCTTAAATATATGCATCACTGTAACTAGTACTCCATCCGTCAATTTGTAAGTTGTGCTTACCTTTTCCATCAACTTTGTGCAACGCGCGGGCATCTTGCAAGAAACACTAGAATATGTCTATATAATCCATATGTGATAGTCCATTTGAAATCTCAAAAAAGACAAATATTTGGGTACAGAGGGAGTAATATATTAGGAGTATATCAAAACAATAGTGATTTCTTTCAAGTTTGTGAACAAATACTACTATTCTACTATTTTGGATCCGTCGCAACGCACGGGCACATTGCTAGTAAAAGGAAAAGGCCTGCCACGTTCGCGTCGCACCCCCACACGCCCGGGAATCGGGAGTACAACACGGCCCGTCCGGCACGACACATATCTTAGGGAAGGCGTGTTGCCTGCCTAGCATTTTCACTTTCATGTGGGACCACCTGTTGAGCAAACCAACACCCCGTCCGCCGTCGGGTTGGAAAACGGAAACAAGGGGAAGATCTAGCTGTAGCACGGAAGCCAAGAAATTTTGTGTCAGACGGGGCTCGTTGATAGAGTAGGAGCATTCCGTATTAGTACCACTCCTACCAAGTTTGTTCTCCTAATACTATTATATTACTAGTACTACCACTATACAACTAGTAGATACGTGCACGGCAGAACATCGTAGGAACAAAAAATGGGAAGAGCTTGTTTTGGGTGATTTATCTTTTTTTCAATCAACGTAGTATGAATAATATGATGTGGGGGGCACCCATGAAGCTTATGTGGCTTGTTGCATGGCTACGGAAGGTTAGAGAAAAATAAATAGATAATGTGTTTAGAGTGCACTCCACTAAATAGATATACTTTGGATCCATTGCAACGGACCGGCACATCTATATCTATACCCCCTATATAGTGTGTGAAAAACTTTGAAAGTTGGTCGTTGGATGAAGCCAATCCTACGGTACAAAGATGGCAAATCCGAGCACTACTGTCCATTGGATATCATCCACCAGATTCTGCCACATGTATAATCTAAATGATTCCATGGTTGAACTTAATTCATGACTAACTTTGCCACAACTAAGCTCAGGCAAAGTTATTAATAAGTTCTTCAAAATGAGAGCCACAAGTTGGCAAGCCTAAGGGAATCTTGCCACATTTTTTGTGTGTATGTCATGTGGGGCCAGTGTGGCTTGCCTAATGTGTGGCTTTAACCAAACACTCACCTAAGTTAATCAAGCTTGCCTAACCTTACATTCCACCAAATTTTGCCACAAGTTGGAAAGCCTAAGGGAATCTTGCCACATTTTTTTTGTGTATGTCATGTGGGGCCAGTGTGGCTTGCCTAAGGTGTGGCTTGAACCAAACACTCACCTAAGTTAATCAAACTTGCCTAACCTTACATTCCACCAAATTTTGCCACAAGTTGGCAAGCCTAAGGGAATCTTGCCACATTTTTGTGTGTATGTCATGTGGGGCCAGTGTGGCTTGCCTAAGGTGTGTCTTGAACCAAACACTCACCTAAGTTAATCAAACTTGCCTAACCTTACATTCCACCAAATTTTGCCACATGTTAGAATCCAGAAAACTCCACATGTGGAAGCATAATGCACAAACCACCAGAATCTCATGCGTGCAATGCACGTGTACCTTCCTACTAGTACTAGTAGTAGTTAGAAACAAATTCCAGTTTTGGCACGTGCTCGTACTGCGGGAGCACCACAAGGCCTGCCGCAGGAGTTATATTTTCCTCTCTGGGCCCACGGGACCGAACTTCAGTGGCTTAGTGCCCGACCTATGAGTCAATGACATGTGGGCCTTAAATGCGGCTGGCCCACATGTCATTCTCATGGTGGTGGCGTGGTACGCGACTCACTTGTTCTAGATGAACGTGCCGGTGGTGGCGTGGCCGTGGCGAGGGTAACACAACTGGGCGTCGGGGCGTTAGGAGGCGTAGATGGCCACACCGGCGGGTACTACCTGTAGTACATAAGTACTCCAACTGAGGATTGATGCCCGGGACGAAATGTGTCACAGCCGTTGGATGAAAATTCGATGGTGCGGGAGTACGGATCAGAGCACAGCAGCAGAGCAGGCAAACCGCGTCTAATCGGGTGTGTCTGTGGTAGAAAGTTGATGGTCGCCGCAGTTCAGCTGGCCCACATGTCATGCACACAAAGGCAGAGGAGCGGTGGGGCCGAGAGGGATGAGGGGCACGAACAATCCTACCATTCTGTCACTGACATGTGGGACCCATAAGCGTGGGTCCCACCTGTCAGCGAAGGAAAGGCAGGGCAAGGCAGTGATAGCCACGTCAGAGGATCCATGTCCACGTCGGGGGACGTCATGCCGTGGGTTGGAGAGGCGTCGTGAGAATCGCGTGTGGGTGTGGCAGTGGTAGAAACAAGAAACGTGATGATCGCCGTGGTTCAACTTCCATGGACAAGCTGTCGTGTCTGCCGACACATGTATATCAAAACTAGAGTGTTTATATTTCAAGCACGTGAACAAGTATTATTCTACTAGTTTGGATCCATTGCAACACACGGGCCAGCACATTGGTAGTAGTAGTGTCCATCTCTATCTCTAGAGGCCTTCCCTCGTTCATCCTTTTCTCTCACAAGATAAACTACTCATACAAATGCATCTTGATGTTCCATGGAACGCACGAGGATGTTTCCTTGGGGATCTCTCCAGCACGGCGTGGACATAGTTGCAAGTTGATGCCCCTTGAGATGCCGACGTCGAGGGGCACTCGGATTTCCTCCAATGAGCAGGTAAGATGAGTTTGATCACGTAGTAAATGCATTCTAAAGACTACTTTCGTGTCCATTTCCTAATTCTCCCCCTACCCACTGTTTCACAGGCTAGGCTCGGTGCGAGTGGAGATTGGCTTGCATATGTACGGGAGGGTACCAACATCAATTTGCACAACATTTACAACGGTGACACCGTTCCCGTAGAACCTTTGTCCAACATTGGGATCAGCCATGCAACGGGCCACCGCATGAATTGGTACGATGGAACCACGGTGAGATTGAATAAAAGATAGCACGAACCATGCACATGGCGGTCAAAGGCCGACCATGCTGTCTGCGGCCGATTTGTTGCCGTACGAGTAGGAAGACGCTGTGCTCCTTGCTAACCGCATCTTCGCGGTGACAAACCAGGGGACTTATTTTGTATGGGACACATCCTACAATATACTCCCTCTCTCCCAGTTTATTTGTTTTGAATCTTTTCATTTTATAAGTTTCAAATTCAAATTTAGAGCTCCTCATCACATGTTGAGATTATAATGTCCATTAAATCGTTGCGTGCATGTATAGTAAAGAAGCAAATCTCGAGTTTGGCACGAGTTCGTGCTGCGGGAGCACCACAAGCGCTGGCGCAGGAGTTACATTTCCCTCTCAGGGCCGTCGGGACTGAGCTTCAGCGCCTTACTACACCTACCTTTGAGTTAATAACATGTGGACCCGATAGGTCACTGGTCCACATGTAATGCTCCCGAAGGCAGAGGGGCAGTGGGGCCAAGAGGGGTGAGCCGCAGGTCGGGGGATGTGTGGTTTCATGGATTCAAGCGGCGTCATGGGAATCGCGGGTGGCTGTGGTAGAAACTTGATGCTCGCCGCATTTTAGTTGGCCCACATGTCATGCACACAAAGGCAGAGGGGCGGTGCGGCCGAGAGGGGTGAGGCGCACGTCGGGGGGCGTGGTGCCGTGGGTTGGAGAGGCATCATGGGAATCGCGAGATGAAACATGATGGTCGCCGTTGTTGAACTTCCATGGACAAGCTCTCATGTCTACGGACACATGCACTGTATACTGATCACTGGAAGGAGTAGCAGAGAAAGCTATATATGCGGATAAATAATTCCTTATAGTCAAGCGGACCCACGCTACTACTCTGTTCCAAAGACATGCACACCATCGAAATAGTCCATCCATAGCAACATACACCTAGAGGGAATAATTTTTTTTAAAAGAGAGGAAATAGTTCATCCATCCATAATGCCCTCCTGCTGGTGCAGCATTTCTTCTTCTTCTTCTTCTTCTTCTTCTTCTTGTTCTCATTCTCTGTGGGAGACTGCTTCGCAACAAGCTCTTTGGACCTTGCAGCTTTCTCGAAACTCACACGGGCATCGAGGGAAGCATATTTTATCCGCTCGTACGTCAAGGAATAATTCTCCCATCCAGACGACCTTAATGCCACCGTCTCGTCACCCTTCTGAAGATTTGTATCGAGCACAAAATTTGCTACGTCGAATAGGGATGGTGTCTGTTTAGCACAATCTTCTACACGAATTTTGATTCTGGTTTGTAGGTCAGCGATACTTTTCAAATCAAGGTTGTATGGCTCCAGCTTCTATTTGTCCCCTTCGATGGCTGCCCCACAGAAGTATACGTCCTCCCGAGGCAAGAAATCGTGAAGCTCACCTGGTATGGAGGGCGAGTGTATGATGTGGTACACCAACACATCATCTTCGAGGCACAACTGAAGGACGGCGGCGCGCTGGATCGTCCCAGGGGCACGCTCCGTGTACTCTGCATCGAGACCGATGACCCTCTTCTCTACCTTTTTGAGCGACTTGGATACATTGTTAATCCATTGCCGAACATCCCTTGGGTGCACGGTGACAGTGGCAACTATGCGCATCGAGCCTTCGACGAGGACATGTTGGACGCTAAAAACCTGCATCTCGATCTCTTTCGCCATTTGGAACCACTGGAACAGAGGGCTATGGTTTGGAGAATTAGGATTAGATGGCTAGTCTAACTGAAGTAGTAGATGATTATTTAAAGAGGTTAAAACAAAGTGAACGCAGTGGGGTTTGGATGCAAATGAAGACGAAGGGGAGGTGAAGAAGCCGAGGCGAATCGGTTCCCGATGGAGAAGTAAATGGGAGAAGTGGCGTGCAGGCAGTTGATTAGATGGCTAGGTAGGCTAAACGAAAAGGCTATGCGGGTAGACTGAGGAGTCGTACCTGTTGGTGTACGTGCCCATCCTTCCTGATAGGTGGGACCTATGCAAACAGATATAAAAAATGTGTCGTAGCTTTTTTTTGAGCCCGTGAGTGGGAGACACAACATTCTCTGGTTAAGGAATACTCCCTCCGTTTAGGTGAGTATAAGTCACCTTATGAAAATCAGGTTTTCCCAAAACCTTTAGGTGTGGAGCATTAACTTCCTGCTCGATCTCCTCCCAGCCTCGTTAGCCAACGTTCTCTTCCTCTGCTGCCGCGTTCTACCTTTCCATTTTTCCTCTTCTTAAGTGTGGAACGATCTGCATGCCGTCCTTGATGCACCAGAACGACCACTACATGCATCGCGGCAGGGCGTTGATTGGGCATGCACGAGAATTTGGTTCTGTTCGCAATATGGATGATACCTGAACGATGAAGTGAACATGCATGCTAGCACGGCAGACCCATTTCCGCTATACAATACTGGAGTACTCATGTTCCTACTACTACTAGTAGTAGTACAACTGTGGTACACTTGATGGTCAAAATACTATTCATCTGGTCCTCACAGTGAAGTGACAACACCCTGCGCCTGACACTAGTCCACGCGAGGCGGCGTGTTCGGGTTACCAAAGTCAGCCTCACCCTGTGCACTGGGCAGTCTGTCACCGCCGCTATGCAGCACATTGGCGCCTCACCTCGTCTCCCTATCCGCTCCCATAGCACCACTCCATCTCCATCTCCTTCTCCATCTCCGTCTCCGTCTCCATCTCACTGTGCCCCCGTGTACCGTCGCCTCACTCGCCTCCCCCAGTACCACTATTCCCTCGCTAGCCGCTCTAGCACCAACATCCTTCTCCCTCGTAAATCAAGCCCCTTCCAAACTCCACCATGGCCGAACGCGAACCGCGCAGCATCCATATGAGCCGCGATTGGAGCAATCTCCCCAGGGACATCCTCGACCTGTGTTGTTCGTGTATGGATATGTTGACCACCCTGCGGCTGGCTGCATGCTCGAGGGACATGCACACGGCCATCGTCGAAGCGAGGCCTAAGATTTTCAAGACACCCTGCTTGCTGCTATCTAGTCTTGCGACATCGGCTCACCATGATACGGAGGCGTGCATGATAACCCTCGACTTCAATCCAATCTCCATTAGCCAAAACTTCTTTGTAGGTATGTAGTGTGTCGCCGTACATCATTTCCCTCGACATTGATCCAATCACCATCGCCCAAAACTTCTTGGCAAGTATGTACTGGGTCGGCATGAACTCCCACTGGATGGCTGCCTTCAGAGAAGACGGTAAAAAGTTGGTGCTCGTGAACTTCCAGACCTCCCATGAGATTATCCTTCCTCCGTTGGATTATATAGAGTATTACCATCGCGGTCCAACTCATCTAGATTACCACGTCAGTTGGACGGACCTTGTTTTGTAGAAGATTGTAATCTGCCAAGTGCCCACACGACATGCGAATTACGCAGACTTCAAGCTAATTGCCTTGTTCGACCGCGGACTCGCCTATCTTTGCACCGGTGCCTTCTTTAGCTGGAGAGAACCCAGCTCGCAGTGAATCATCGTCAAAGCTGATACACACTTCTGTGATGCTATTGAACACAATGGCATCATCTACGTGATCGACAAAGCAGATGGCACCACGTATTGCTGGGACGGCGCGAGTAAGTTATTTTTATCTCATGTTAATGATGACGCCATGACACTGTTTGAACTTGTTGTGATGATTGGCATATCCCTGTTTGAGCAGAATTTGAGTAGAACTATTGTCACATCCCTAGCTTCTGACAATGCACTAGTGCTAGTCTTTGGTGATGCATCATGTTTACTTTTACAAAAAGTTGAAATGGGGATTGTCCAAACCCTAGCATTAAAGGAATTCACTAGGTTCACCTAAAATATTTTCAGTAAGTCCAAATCGCTTTCAAAAATGTTCATCATTTATGGGAAATACTGTAAACAGTAGCTAGAGGTGATGCACATTTTTCCATGACATATTTGGGCTCTGAATTAAATCATACTCTATTTGAATTTGGACATTTAAATTCTATAAAATATTTTAAATGTCCAAATAATCCTAAACTGAAATGTTCCACGTTGGTTATATTCTAAACAGTGGGCATGAGCAGTTTGGTGATTTTTGGAAATGCCCTGGCATTTTTAATAAAGCCCTAAAGACTACAGAATAATAGAAAATAGAATTAAAGATAGAGAGAGAAGGACTTACCTACACCCACCTGCAGCCCGCTACTATAGCCTGATGGCAGCCCACCTGGCGGCCCAGCCAACCAGCGCCCCCTTGTCATCTTCCTCCTCTGCCAGGAGGACAACCAGGTGCATGGCGAGCGCCAACGCTGCTTTGGCCACCTCCTGCTTTCTCCCCGGGCCTTCTAGCGATTCCACGGAGACGCCCCGTGTCCCCTCGCTCCTCACCCTCACTCGCTGCACCCTCACCCCTTCCCTGGCTCTCTCCCGAACACACCCGAGCACCACCGTCGCCACCGCTCACCGTAGCCACGGCCACAGGCCCTCCCTCGCCTCGCCGACGTGTCCATGGCCTCCGTCGTGACGCCCCCGTCCTCTCCGTCGAGCAACATGATGCCGGACACCCTGGAGCACCATCGTCGACGCCATCTTCGTCCTCTGCTCCGACGGCCGCCGTCGACCGATTCATCGTCATCAGGCCATCCCCGAGCACGCTGAGATCACTGAATCCCCCACCGTGAGCTCCTCTACCGAACCCCTCTCTCCCCATCGTCGATCCCCTTCTCTAGCTCTACTGACCACCGCGGCCGAAGCTCGCCGCCACCGTGCCTCGTCGCTGGCGTGGCTAGAGCCACCACAGCTCGAAGCCAAGCACACCGCTGTGCTTGGCGCAGCTCCAGGAGCCCGTAGCGGCCACCAGCTCCACCTCACATGCACCGTAGCGCCTAAACCATCGATGGCCAAACTCCGGCAGCCGCAAAAGAGCTCGCCGGCGTCAGCTCCAGCCACCACAACTGTTGTCGCTTGTTGCTTTGGATGCGCCTCACTCCCAGGAACCCATAGGAGCAAACAGTGCATCGAATAGTGCTTCGAAGCGAGTGCACGGTGCACCTCCGCCGTCGGCTTTGGTCGTCGCCGGCGCAACTCTGGCGTGCTGACGTGGTGACTTCATTAGACACTAACAACCCATTAGTCAAGCTTAGTGACACTGACAGCTGGGCCCACTGTCTAATTAAATGTAGATTAGTTTCTGTTTAGTTTTAATTAATCCCTGTGGGCCCATGCATCAGCTTTGACTAAGCTGACGTGGCTGTTGTCTGGGCCCACATGTCAGCGACACTAATCAGCCCCAGTCACTGACCAGTGGACCCCACTGGTCAGGTTTGACCTGAACCCGCTCTGTTGACCTACTAACATCAGGGTGACATCATGTTGACATAGTAAATCCTTTTCTGGAATTAGTTAATTCTATTTAATCAGAAAATCTAGAAAAAGGCTTAAACTTCTAAAAATCATATAAATTCAACCGTAACTCCAAATGAAATAAGTTATATATGAAAAATGATCATAAAAATCCAAACTATCCATCTGCACTGGTTTCATGCATGTTTAATTAACTTAAACCTGCTGTTTATATCAAAACATGATAATGCACTTTATTAAGTCATAGTTTCAATTTGAACTTGAACCTTGGGTTCAAACTAACTCAAACCCATCTGATTATAGTTGCATTAGCCAACACACTCATTTTGCCATGTCATGATCATGCATCATATTGTGCATTGCATTGATTTTGTTTCCTTCTGTGTTGTCGGTATTTGTCCCCTCTTGATAGACGTGATACCGACGATGAGATCGATGACACCGATGAAGAGCTATACTATCTTCAGAAGTGTCAGGCAAGCAAAACCCCCTTGTTCATTCCGATACAATCCCACTCCCTCGCTCCTGCTCTCTTTTACTACATTAGGACAACAACGATTCATCTGTTACTTGCTGCGGTAGCTGAACCCCTTTATCCTCTGCATGACCTGTCATTGCCACAGTAAATAGATGAAACCCACTAGCATGAGTAGGAGTTGTGTGAGCCCTGTTGTGCCTACTCATTCATGCTTGTTTGTCATGCCTGCTACTGCTTAGAGTTGAGTCAGGTTTGATTCATCAGGGATGAATCAGAGGTGTGTGAACATGTCCTACTGTGCGTGAGCTAAGTGTGTGAACATGATTTGGTAAACGTAGCGGTGAGAGGCCATGTAGGAGTACATGGTGGGTTGTCTCATTGAAGCCGTCCTCAGGAACTGAGTTCTGTGTTTGTGATCCATGAAACAGTTACTACCATGCATTGGGCCCGAAACCAATGGACCCTCTCGGCTTCTTAATCACCCTTGTCCTCTGTCCAGGAGTTGCAAGTAGTTTCTGTTGTTTGTAGTATGCTGGAGGCCGTGGGCAGCGCTGACCCGAGGGGTGGGCTGTGATGCGGTAGGAACGTGGCACAGTGTACCAGGCGCCCGTTTGGTGTCTCGGGAACCCTGCACACATCGTTCAGGGCCGTATGTGGTAACCTCGGCCGGACTCCCTGCGGATGGAACCTGAATAGGTGATAAACCTCGACTAGAGACTTGAGTGTTTAGGTAGGTCGTGGCCGACACCCTCGTTGGGCTTTCTCCTGAAGGTTGCCGAGTACATGTCGTGTAAACGGCGGTAAGTGGTGAGAGAGTGTGTGAAGAAGTACACCCCTGCAGGGTTAACATCATCTATTCGAAGAGCCGTGTCCACGGTAAAGGACTTCTGGGTTGCCTATACAGTTCATAGACAAGTGAAAGTGGATAGTCTAAAATACGCAAGATAAGCATGAGTGCTATGGATGGCGTTCTCGTAGGGAGACGGGAGCGGATCCATAGTGGTGTATTGATATGGTGAATATGTGGACTCGTGTGCGCCACCTCAAAAGAGTTACTTGCAGTCGTAGATCAGGATAGCCACCGAGTCAAAGCTGGCTTGCTGCAGTTAAACACCACCATCCCCTTTGTTGATAATGATGCATATGTAGATAGTTCTGATGTAAGTACATTTGTACTCAAGTTTTCCTATTTTATGTTTTTGCAGAGAGACTTCAGTCTCACTAGTAGTTCCGCTTGGACTTCGACGTTTAGCTTGTTACCTCAGCTACGATCTTGTGCCCCCGGCAGGATCTGGTAGATAGTCAGGCTTCTCAGCCTTTTTCATTTATAGATGTTTGTACTCAGACATGTTAAGCTTCCGTGTGGGCTTTGACTTGTATGCTCTGAATGTTGGGTCATGAGACTAATGTTTGTAATATCTCGCTTCTCGGAGCCTATTAAATAAATACTTGAGTTGTAGAGTCATATTGTGATGCCATGTTGTATTTGCACATATCGAGCATATTGTGTGTATGTTATTGAAATGCTTGGTATGTGTGGGATCTGACTAACTAGTTGTTTATCCTTGGTAGCCTCTCTTACCGGGAAATGTCTCCTAGTGCTTCCACTGAGCCTTGGTAGCTTGCTACTGCTCCGGAACACTTAGGCTGGCCGGCATGTGTCCTTCTTCGTTCCTGTGTCTGTCCCTTTGGGGAAATGTCACGCGGTGTCTACCGGAGTCCTATTAGCCTACTACAGCCCAGTTTACCGGAGTCCTGCTAGCCCAGTTGCTACAGCCCAGATTCACTCGCTGATGACCGACACGTTCGTTACTGGGTCATGTATGCCTGTCCTTGTAAGTTAGTGCCACTTTGGGTTCACGACTAGCCATGTCAGCCCGGGTTCTTTGTCATATGGATGCTAGCGGCACTATCATATACGTGAGCCAAAAGGCGTAAACAGTCCCGGGCCAGGTAAGGTGGCACCCGTGGGAATACCGTGCGTGAGGCCGCAAAGTGATATGATGTGTTACATGCTAGATCGGTGTGACTTAGGATCGGGGTCCTGACAGCTTTGGTATCAGAGCCTGACTACCTGTAGGATTACCAAGCCAAACTGGTCGAAGTTGAGTCTAGAAATTCTTTAGTTATATAAGGGAATTGATTGTGGGATGGAACGTAAGGCTCTTTTTACTCCTTATATCTCATGCCCTTCTGATCTGAGTCATCTTATCTTTCCTGCGGGGTTAAGAAACTAGGCTTTCTTTTCTTCTATCAGGATCACGTGTTACTAATCCGTAGGTTTATAAGATTGTTGGATTTAAGCCTCAATTCAGTCCCTGTTACTTTTGTGTTTTCATAGTTGATCTCGGAACCTTGATATTATGATTCTGAGTGGTTATGCCACCATATTTGCAAAATGTCCAAAATCTTGTAGCATTTATAGCCGTTATGCTGTCCGAGTCATCCCAGGTTTCTAAACAGTCTGATGCATTTGCAAATCCCTTCTTCCCGTTCCCGATGTCCCTTTGGTCAGATTAATCACACAAATCGGTGAGTTGAGGTACTCTGTTACCTTGACATTTATGTTGGAGCTATTATTATGACCCTAGGTGTCTAGAGTATCACCTAGTACCCTAGCCATGCCTGTGTTCCCAGCATGATGAATCTGGTCGTCATTCTCGAAAGCATCCCATGATGCCATCTAGTTGGTAGGTATTCTACTCCGGGGTTTTCGAACCGAGATTCACCCCACTTACCTCGTGTTGTTAGTGTTGCTAGTTCCTCTAGGATATTAGTAACCTTTGCATTAGTCCTTGAGGTCCATGGTATTTCCTTCTTCCAAATACTATGAACCACTTACGGCAGGTGTTTGTTGGATCAAAAGATCACAATAGGAGTGCTCTCGATGGGTTCTCCATTCTATATTACGACTCTGCCAGTTCAATCTTTCTGCATGGGTTATCCGGAAGAAATATGTTGAATTCGTTCGACATGCTAGTCCATGCATCCACAAATCAGAAAATCATATGTTCTTTTGGGATTGTCCCTCTTTAGTTGTCTTCTGACCCTCGTTTATCAATTGATAGTCAAGAGTATGCGTGCGTTCATTCCTCGATGCCTATTACTCTTGTGGTCCGTCAAGCCATTCTAGTTCAGAATGACTAGGAGAAACAAACTCCGGTATCTCATCCATTTCTAGGATTGGGTCAAAGCAATTGTATTCCGCAGATCAAATGCAACCCAGCTTTTGATTCTGTTCTACCCTGGAGTATTGCCCCCTTTATGTCAGGGTTTCCATGAGACTTGCACCAGCTCTTATGAATTCTTGACGAAGTGATACTTCTCGCCATCATTACTCATTCCTCGGTTCCGTGTTGTTGCAACCGGAGTACCGACAAGTGATTCATGATGTGTGAAATCTATACTCCCAGCAACTCCGTTGCTTGGTAGTTAAATGGACGATAACCTTAGTCCTAGCGTGTTGATTATTGAATCACCACCCTAAGGTTGATTGTGCTACCTAGTCCTTATTTCTGGTGCACTCTTCGATCAATGAGTTAGGATTGTGTCAATCCCTCGCTCTTTTGATCATATCGTCTTGCCCTGAAAAGAAAGATTGTTTTCGAGCATAGTAACATATCGGTGGTTCGTGATTTTCTGAATATCTTCTCGGAAGTATTACCAGGTTGTCACCTGACCGCTATGTTGAGTTCGTGATCAAGTTGGTTTCCAATAAACCACTCCTTCTCCAAGAATCCGAGTTGGATACCCCTGAGCTAGTTGGTTAAGCCAAACAACAACTTGGAAAGTTGGAAGATAAAAGCTTGCCTAGCTTAGCTCATTTTAAGGGATATCTTGTATGTGTGTTGAAGAAATATGGTATTTTCATCTACTGGCCTTCGTGATCAGTTTATGGACCTATCATCTTAACCAATCTTTGATTTGAGTATGGGCTATCGTCAAATTAAATCAGAACCAATGATGTTCTTAATGTTGTCTTACTCGCGGTTGATCCCTCGAGCATATACCATTATATCCTTTGGTCTGACCAATGCTATCACCATGTTCACTTAATTGTGGAATTCCGTTTATATGGAAACCTGGATGAACTGTTGTTGAGCCCATCGGCAACATCCTTGTCTTTTCCATAATTTTGTTGAACATTAAGCTAGTGTTGGAAACTTTTGAAAGCATTTGTTCATGCTAGCTCATGACGCATATGTTCGGATGTAAGAAGTGACTTCCTCCAGTTCATGTGCATTTGATGCAAGTTGCCACCATGGATTCGAGAAAGTTAATGTTGTTTCCTCTGGAATCATCCCAAGTCAGTCATGCACGTGCGAAGTATATAATGGCTTGAGAGATTAGCTACCTCCAATCCATCGGTATTTCCTAGCACACCAAGCCATTGATTGAATTGTTCAAGATAAAGAAGTCTGTTCTAAAGTGAATACTTTAGACTTCCGCGCGGAGACTCCGATATCATTAATGATGGTTCCCAACCAGAACTCGGTAGTGTTTTGTTGTAAGACTACCATGTGTTCATGCTTGTCTGGGACAACGTGTTCACATGTTTGTAGCAGAACCAGCTCATGTTTTGGAGCTTGCTATCGTAGTTCATTTCTCGAGAATCTCGCAACGTCATCTCGTCGATTTGTGTTACAAACTTTCTTTTTTCTTTCTAGACTTGATGAGTCTGGAATATTCTGACACCAATCAGATCTGAATCTCAGGCGGATATGATGATTGGAACGTTTTCCCAAGAACTACAATATTGGTCTCTCTGTAACCCAGTAAAGTGGATGTCGTGGCCAACACACCCAACCGGAAGACCTGTTATTGTAGTATCTTGATTGAGAAAGTTGGCCACCTCCCCATGAGGATTTCGTAAGATTTACTCCATAGTTATTCCTTATGGATTCTTGTGTTCCCGAAGTCCGACCTTTACTTGATGTTCTAGATATTAAACCATTCAATGAATGGGATACGCTAGCACATCAAGGAGAACATTAGAAGCGGAGTTCTAAATGTCTCTCGGTCGATCATCCAGATTTTGATACCTTGGCCTCGCTAAGGTGAAATCTGAGAAGGTGTTATCTTTCTTTGCATCTGCATCCTCCATCACCATTCGTCATGGTAGTATGTTGTGTTGCCAGGATCCCTGACACGGGTGTTGGTAAAACCTTGATGAATATGCAAATGCTCAAGTTCTTGAGAGCACGCGCAAGCTCTAGGTGTTATCATCGACACCAACTGGGATGGCTTCCAGTTTCCTTAGTTATGCTATACATTTTCAAAAGTGGACTCACTCTCTACTGATGGGGTTCCTTCGCAGTTACCAGAATCATCCCCATCATTTGCATGTTGTTCCCAGCTTGCACCGCCATCGTGCCACCCTACTCTGGATTACCTTTCTCAGTAATTGCTGATCATGATCATTTTCAAAAGTGGTCCTACCATGGGTCTCATCCATTTTCGGTGATAAGCAAGATCATCCCTTGTGTTGTCTTCAACAATGTAATCCACATCATCCATACTAGTCCGAGTATGCCATTCCTTCAAACTCCGCCAAACGATTGCTGTGATTTGCCTTAGGCTGATATAGAGAGTCTCAATGATCTCTATATCAAAGGAAATTCTTTTTGCCACTTAAGGTAAAAATACTATGAATCACCCTCCTCCAAGATGTCTCGTTATAGTCTCATGGCAACTCAACTCCTCGCTACGTTGACAACCGTTCACCACCCTCTTAGGTGTGGAATTGTTGTCTACCTAGTGCACCTTCGACATCTGTTCCACTCCATCCCTTTGGATGAATGCTCCGTATCTCAGCTCGAGAGATGTTTCTACGTCTCATTTCGGGAGTTGATCTTGTGATCATTAAGATGATCCATCCATGTGGACATGTTTCGCTCTTTTGTCCTTGTGTTGGTTGAAGATCTCAAAAGCAAGGACGTTAAGATCAATTTGAGTCGACAAATCAACAACCTCGAGAAGACAGTTGGATCATGAAGTTTGTGATGCTTAGTGTCCCCTTTGCTTTCTTACCTCACGTCTTGAATCTCGGGACGAGATTATTGTTTAGTGGGGGTGAGTTGTCACATCCCTAGCTTCTGGCAATGCACTAGTGCTAGTCTTTGGTGATGCATCATGTTTACTTCTACAAAAAAGTTGAAATGGGGATTGTCCAAACCCTAGCATTAAAGGAATTCACTAGGTTCACCTGAAATATTTTTAGTAAGTCCAAATTGCTTTCAAAAATGTTCATCATTTATGGGAAATACTGTAAACAGTAGCCAGAGGTGATGCACATTTTTCCATGACATATTTGGGCTCTGAATTAAATCATACTCTATTTGAATTTGGACATTTAAATTCTATAAAATATTTTAAATGTCCAAATAATCCTAAACTGAAATGTTCCATGTTGGTTATATTCTAAACATTGGGCATGAGCAGTTTGGTGATTTTTGGAAATGCCCTGGCATTTTTAATAAAGCCCTAAAGACTGCAGAATAATAGAAAATAGAATTAAAGATAGAGAGAGAAGTACTTACCTGCACCCACCTCCGGCCCGCTACTGTAGCCTGATGGTAGCCCAGCTGGCGGCCCAGCCCACCAGCGCCCCCTTGTCATCTTCCTCCTCTGCCAGGAGGACAACCAGGTGCGTGGCGAGCGCCGACGCTGCTCTGGCCACCTCCTGCTTCCTCCCCGGGCCTTCTAGCGATTCCACGGAGACGCCTCGTGTCCCCTCGCTCCTCTCCCTCACTCGCTGCACCCTCTCCCCTTCGCTGGCTCTCTCCCGAACACACCCGAGTGCCACCGTTGCCACCGCTTGCCGTAGCCACGGCCACAGGACCTCCTTCGCCTCGCCGACGTGTCCATGGCCTCCGCCATGACACCCCCGTCCTCTTCGCCGAGCCACATGACACCGGACGCCATGGAGCACCGTCGTCGGCGCCATCTTCGTCCTCTGCTCCGACGGTCGCTGTCGACCGATTCATCATCACCAGGCCGTCCCCAAGCACGCTGAGATCACCGAAGCCCCCACCGTGAGATCCTCTACCGAACCCCTCTCTCCCCACCGTCGATCCCCTTCTCTAGCTCTGCTGACCACTGCGACCGAAGCTCGCCGCCGCCGTGCCTCATCGCCGGCGTGGCTAGAGCCAGCACAGCTCGAAGCCGAGCACACCGTTGTGCTTGGCGCAGCTCCAGGAGCCCGTAGCGGCCACCAGATCCACCTCACATGCACCGTAGTGCCTAAACCGTCGATGGCCGAACGCCGTCAGCCGCAAAAGAGCTCGCCGGTGTCAGCTCGGGCCACCACAGTTGCTGTCGCTTGTTGCTTTGGATGCGCCTCACTCCTAGGAATCCATAGGAGCAAACCGTGCATCGAATGGTGCTTCGTAGAGAGTGCACGGTGCACCTCCACCGTCGGTTGTGGTCGTCGCCGGCGCAACTCTCGCATGCTGACGTGGTGACTTCATTAGCCACTGACAACCCATTAGTCAAGCTTAGTGACACTGACAGCTGGGCCCACTGTCTAATTAAACGTAGATTAGTTTCTGTTTAGTTTTAATTAATCCCTATGGGCCCACGCGTCAGCTTTGACCAAGCTGATGTGGCTGTTGTCTGGGCCCACATGTCAGCGAAACTAATCAGCCCCAGTCACTGACCAGTGGACCCCACTGGTCAGGTTTGACCTGAACCCTCTCTGTTGACCTGCTGAGATCAGGGTGACGTCATGCTGACGCAGTAAATCCTTTTCTGGGATTATTTAATTCTATTTAATTAGAAAATCCAGAAAAAGGCTTAAACTTCTAAAAATCATATAATTTCAACCGTAACTCCAAATGAAATAAGTTATATATGAAAAATGATCAGAAAAATCCAATATATCCATATGCACTGGTTTCATGCATGTTTAAGCAACTTAAACCTGCTGTTTATATCAAAACATGATAATGCACTTTATTAAGTCATAGTTTCAATTTGAACTTGAACCTTGGGTTTAAACTAACTCAAACCCATCTGATTATAGTTGCATTAGCCAACACACTCATTTTGCCATGTCATGACCATGCATCATATTGTGCATTGCATTGATTGTGTTTCCTTCTGTGTTGTCGGTATTTGTCCGCTCTTGATAGACGTGATACCGACGATGAGATGGATGACACCGATGAAGAGCTATGCTATCTTCAGAAGTGCCAGGCAAGCAAAACCCCCTTTTTTTCATTCTGATACAATCCCACTCCCTCGCTCCTGCTCTCTTTTACTGCATTAGGACAACAATGATTCATCTGTTACTTGCTACGGTAGCTGGACCCCTTTATCCTCTGCATGACCTGTCATTGCCACAGTAAATAGATGAAACCCACTAGCATGAGTAGGAGTTGTTTGAGCCCTGTTGTGCCTACTCATTCATGCTTGTTTGTCATGCCTGCTACTGCTTAGAGTTGAGTCAGGTCTGATTCATCAGGGATGAATCAGAGGTGTGTGAACATGTCCTACTGTGTGTGAGCTAAGTGTGTGAACACGATTTGGTAAAGGTAGCGGTGAGAGGCCATGTAGGAGTACATGGTGGGTTGTCTCATTGAAGCCGTCCTCAGGAACTGAGTTCTGTGTTTGTGATCCATGAAACAGTTACTACCATGCATTGGGCCCAAAACCAATGGACCCTCTCGGCTTCTTAATCACCCTTGTCCTCTATCTAGGAGTTGCAAGTAGTTTCTGGTGTTTGTAGTATACTGGAGGCCATGGGCAGCGCTGACCCGAGGGGTGGGCTGTGATGCGGTAGGCACGTGGCATGGTGTACCGAGCGCCCGTTTGGTGTCTCGGGAACCCTGCACACATCGTTCGGGGCCGTATGTGGTAACCTCGGCCGGACTCCCTGCGGATGGAACCTAAATAGGCGATAAACCTGGACTAGAGACTTGAGTGTTTAGGTAGGTCGTGGCCGACACCCTCGTTGGGCTTCCGCTTGAAGGTTGCCGAGTACATGTCATGTAAACGGCGGTAAGTGGTGAGAGCGTGTGTGAAGAAGTACACCCCTGCAGGGTTAACATCATCTATTCGAATAGCCATGTCCGCGGTAAAGGACTTCTGGGTTGCCTATACAGTTCATAGACAAGTGAAAGTGGATACTCTAAAATACGCAAGATAAGCGTGAGTGCTATGGATGGCGTTCTCGTAGGGAGACAGGAGCAGATCCATAGTGGTGTATTGATATGGTGAATATGTGGACTCGTGTGCGCCACCTCAAAAGAGTTACTTGCAGTCGTAGATCAGGATAGCCACCGAGTCAAAGCTGGTTTGCAGCAGTTAAACCCCACCATCCCCTTTGTTGATAATGATGCATATGTAGATAGTTCTGATGTAAGTCTTGCTCGGTACATTTGTACTCACGTTTGCCTATTTTATGTTTTTCCAGAGAGACTTCAGTCTCACTAGTAGTTCCGCTTGGACTTCGACGTTTAGCTTGTTACCTCAGCTACGATCTTGTGCCCCCGGCAGGATCTGGTAGATAGTCAGGCTTCTCAGCCTTTTTCATTTATAGATGTTTGTACTCAGACATGTTAAGCTTCCGCGTGTGCTTTGACTTCTATGCTCTGAATGTTGGGTCATGAGACTCATGTTTGTAATATCTCGCTCCTCGGAGCCTATTGAATAAATACTTGAGTTGTAGAGTCATGTTGTGATGCCATGTTGTATTTGCACATATCGAGCATATTATGTGTATGTTATTGAAATGCTTGGTATGTGTGGGATCTGACTAACTAGTTGTTTATCCTTGGTAGCCTCTCTTACCGGGAAATGTCTCCTAGTGCTTCCACTGAGCCTCGATAGCTTGCTACTGCTCCGGAACACTTAGGCTGGCCGGCATGTGTCCTTCTTCGTTCCTGTGTCTGTCCCTTTGGGGAAATGTCATGCGGTGTCTACCGCAGTCCTGTTAGCCTGCTACAGCCCGGTTTACTGGAGTCCTGCTAGGCAAGTTGCTACAGCCCGGATTCACTCGCTGATGACTGACACGTTCGTTGCTGGGCCATGTATGCCTGTCCCTGTAAGTTAGTGCCACTTTGGGTTCACGACTAGCCATGTCAGCCCGGGTTCTTTGTCATATGGATGCTAGCGGCACTATCATATACGTGAACCAAAAGGCGCAAACGGTCCCGGTCCAGGTAAGGTGGCACCTGTGGGAATACCGTGCGTGAGGCCGCGAAGTGATATGATGTGTTACATGCTAGATCGGTGTGACTTACGATCGGGGTCCTGACAACTATGGCAATATATTAGACGCCCTAAATCAGCTATATTTGGAATGAGTTAATTCATGCGATTGTGACCATGTCGTTACAACCAATTTGTACCCTGAATAATCAAACGGTTAGGAATATATGGATATTATCCTTATTTTACAGTAATCTATATACTACTACGAAATATGAGTGTGTATCAATGGCCATGTTAGTTTCCTCATTTTCATGATGTAGAAACATGCACCACACTGTTGGTTTCATCTAACCATACATTAGGGAAGTAAATGTGCATATGGAGAACTCTATATTTGGAAGTAGTGAAATCCTGCAATGCTTACCATGTGTACATACCTATATTCGCCCTTCAGCAATCAATGACTAAAATAATATCCTCACTAAATTTTTGCCCACAGACCATGAGTATATAACAATGCATGGTCTGTTAGTTACCTTGAAGAATTTGTTTCTGAGGACAAAACATGATTACATAACATGCATGACATGGTAGTTTCCTGTGAAGAATCGATTGCGAGATAACATGATTATAACCATGCATGGCACTTCTATATTTTCGAACCCAGTATACATTTCCCTGTATTTTCCTCCCAGTTCCAACAGGGACATATCAATGCTATTTCTTGCATTATCCTACTCTTACTCTAAACAATGCTGATCTTACATTAACAATGACTGTCCTTTTTGATATGATGCAGTGTCCCTACAGTTATTGCCCTTTGTAATTACACCACCTTTGCCAAAAACAGGGAAGCACAACTGGTTCCTCGCTCGATCAGACGATGGCAAAAGACTGATGATAATTCGGACACATGAGCCGGGAAAGTTATATTGCAAAAACCCCACTATATACAAGCACCGTGTAATAAGTGAGTATCCGGACAGTGGCTGTTACGTCTATGAGCAGGATACCAGCTTGTTGGGGCCTTTAGGATTTTTTAGTTGGAGGCGGGTAAACAGCCTTGGTTCACACTCTCTGTTTCTCGGCCTCAATTATCCGATTAACCAGGAGATCACCGTTGGCAAGGACCTTGATGGCAGAGAGGCTCTGTTTGCTATGGAAAACTGTGTCTACACGGCGAGCCCTAGGAGTTCAGGAGCATACTCCCCTGATTGTCAATGATACAGCCTGCAGCCAAAAGAAGGTGCGAATGACAAAGGCATCCGGATTAACTTTGATCCTTGGATGTCTCAATTACGACAGGCAGTGATGTGGTTCAACCCTTCAGGTTGATAGGTAATTGGGGTGGTGCATCGAAAGGGTGGAGTACTGGTGTCTCAAGATCACTGATCGCTGAAGTGGGGCTGCAAATTATGATGGTGTTGGATCATCTCTTCGAATAACTTTGTTGTCTTTGCTGCTGGTTCTGGATGGGTAGTTCTTTCTTTTGTTATGCATATTCCTTGTCATTTGGTCATCCTCGTCTATGTCACTCTTTCTATGTAATAGTTGCTTCTGTTTAGAATGTAATTCTCGTCTGGATCATGAGAGTTTGAGCACTGCAGATGGGTACGTTTTGGTGGTGTAGCAAGACTTCTTATGAACTATCATGTCTTGCTATTTATGTCAGTAGTAGTCACTAGTCAGTGTTTGAATGTTGTATATATTGTTGTTTCGAACTGTTTATTGTCTCGAACTACTGGTGGGCTAAATGAGGGCATCACCATTCTCCAGTGTTCAGAGTATATCTCCTTTTTTCAAGTTATATAATTTGAGCTCACTGTCTTTTCAATGATGTACACTTGTTTGGGCCAGTGAGGTGTCGTTAAATATGGGCCGAGTAGTAATGCAATGCCAAACAGGTGAATTATGACTCTCGGGCCAGGCTCTCAAAAGATCCTGAAAAAAAGGCCGGGCTCTCCAAAAAAGAATGAATAAGGACTCTTAGGCCGACAAGTGGGCGCCACCGGTGTTTTCGTGCGCTTGCGCGCCGAGAGCATATTGGCGCGTGCTCGAAATTCAAGCTACCTTTTCATCCCCAGTCTCCCGCCCCTCCCCCACCTCTGGAATCTCGATTCCTACTCTAGTTCCCCCAAATCCCCCTCCTATATATACTCCTTGTACTCAAGCGCAGTATCATGTCGTCGGTCAACGCGGATCTCCGAGCCGAAGATCCTGAGGTCCGTCCTGCCTTCGGTCACTGCATGCTGTCGCTCAACAGTGGCATGGCGGCGCTTGACGAGTAGTTTGCCAGCAAAGTGCTGATGGTAACCATGAACGGCGACCGGCCTCCCGTCTCGCCGGACGACCTTGTCAAAGCTCTTGGCATTCCGCACGGCATCCAAATAAGTGACTTGCTCGTCGAAGTCTGTCCGCCACCGGCTGATTTCTTCATAAGGTTCCGAACAACTTTTGACTGTAGTCGTGTGTTCGAATCTTCCCGGCATTTGTTCTGCGATGGCACGCTGGTGAGCTTTGATCGCGGGCACCCAGGATGGGGCTCGGTGCCCTCTGAGCTTGAGTTTTTAACAAAGATGACCTTCCACGGCATGCCTCAACGTGCTTGGAATAGCGAGTCCATGAACGAGCTTATCAACGACCTTGGAGGTGAGCTCGTAAGTTTGTTTGTTCCTCCGGACAGCTGGGCTCTGACGGTTATGGCATGGATGAAGACGCCGTCCACCATACCGAAGGTGATTGGTGTTGAGATACCGGTGCATGAACCGGGGTTGTACTATTCGTCACCACAAAAGCCGCCGCGGACCATGTTAGGGATGTACCTATATCGAGTGTTTGTGCATGTCGAAGAAGTGGTCAATCCATCAATCGAAGTCCTGCCGCCCCCGCTGGTGCCAGGGTCCGTTGGCGTCGTCCATTACAGGAGTCAACGTCAGACTTTCCCCGTGTTACTCGGAACGATGGATGGCACATGGCCTACTCCATCGCGCGGCGGAGGCCACTGCTTCTTTGGGAGAAGAGGCAGGGCTGGCTGCCTGGATGTGCTCTAATTTGAGGTAACAACTGAATCTTGTCAGATAGTACTTGTTAAATCTGAGCTATGGGTCTGAAGCACTGATATGCCAGTACATTTGATTGTGACCTGTTCTAATTTTGTACCTGAACTTTTTTAG
The DNA here is from genome assembly GCF_018294505.1 of Triticum aestivum. Lineage (NCBI taxonomy): Eukaryota > Viridiplantae > Streptophyta > Magnoliopsida > Poales > Poaceae > Triticum > Triticum aestivum. Next base: position 709,387,733 of record NC_057801.1, read on the forward strand.
AAAGGGTTGTACGTCAACTTAATGTGCTAGCAGAACTTATTGTGTTGTTTGTCTGTTTTCTTTGCACAACATTCAAGATATTTCCCCGTCATTTATAAAGATGATGAACCGTTATGTACAACTTTGTTGGTTTCAACATAGCCCTTCCCGTAGCGATCCACTGCTTCCATCCTCATTGTGCCGCCTGCGTGAAACTTTTGTATGCAAGTTCAGTGTGCTATGATGTTCTATATTATTGTGTCAACTATATAAGTTTTTACTGAGCATCAGCAATGCATATGGCTGAAAGATGTATTTACGAGCATCGACCGATGGGTCTCTCTCTCTATCTCTCTCTCTATCACACAAGCACACACACACACACACACTCACACACACATGCACACGCACAAGTGGGACCCGTTGAATTATTTATTTGCTCGTGACAGCTTTTAATTAGGTTCCACCGTAATCTAACTTTTTTCTTAAGTTATTAATTGAGCTCAGTGACTTCAAAAAGTTATACAGAAGCCTTGTTTGGGCCTTTCCGTCGTCCCTAAATGTGGGCTGAGTAACCATGTTAGGTTGTACTGTACTACACATGCCTTTTTTTTCAACATCAGCAATGCAACTGGGCCGATAGTTGTACACAATATCTGGGTCAACTTGTTATCCGCCCTGCTGGGCTGCAAAGTTTCCTAGGAGGTATGCATTAGGCTTAACAAGAAAATGGACTTTAAGAAAAAATAAATGGGATGTAATTATAATAACTAGGCAATTACTATGCATCAAACGTAATTAGTTTGAAAAATATATTATTTTTGGAATTTAGAAATTTTAATATCATTACTTGTTGCGCGTGCAATATTTCGTTGGATTTTAAAGTGATACAACTTTATTTTGAAAATATATTTAACCTGACTAGAAATTTCTGATAAAAATATTTCGGATCCCATCAAAATGTGGGATTTTTTTTTGAATTCTGTTTTGAGCGGTTGTTTGAAATTATTAATCGTTGTCCTACCTAGAAGTTGGGCTGTACTTTTAACAAACCCGTAAATGGGCTGTAGTAAATTCCAGTAGAATTGAAAAATGGGCTGTACATTCTTACAAATCGCAAATGGGCTATTTGTTCTCTGCCAAATCTGAGCTGTGGGCCTACTAAGTTGACGCGTACCAAGGGCTTTGCCAACTTAGTCAATATAAATGATTCTAGCTGCAGTGATCGTACGATGTCCATCCAACGGCCGTAGTGCTTATTTAACCTATGGTCTTCTTGCTATAGCCGCCCAAAGCAGCGCCGGTCGTGTCACGTGCTCCTGCCTCTCGTGGCCGGCTGGGATGCCGCGGAGGCCTCACCGCCCCGTACTACTCCCTCCGCTGGCCAGGCCATCCCTCTAATCACCCACACCCCATGTTATTCTGCGGCGACGGCAGCCGAACCAGTGAATCCTCTTACTCCTCTCCGCGCGGGCTACCACTGCTGCGTCTTCCCCGGCTCCGCATCGTCCCCTTCCTAGGCCTCACCGTCGTCCACACCACCGCCCTGGTGCTCTCGGCGCGGCGCGGTCAACGTGGTCAACGACCAACTTCCATCGGAAGAGTACTGTACGTGGAGAGGCTGACAGCTGGGTCGAGGCGGCCGCAAGGAAGTGCCTCCTTATTACGCGCAAAATAATTATTCCTCCACCTGGCAGCAGGGACCCATCGAAAGTGCCTCCTTATTAAGAAAAAAAGAATACTCCCCCTGCTAGCTGGGACCCACCATGGTGGGAGGCTGACTTGTGGGCCTACTAAGTTGACTGGGACGGGGGCCTTTGTCAACTTTAGTCAATATGAACGATTGTAGCTCCAGTGACCGTACGATGGCCATCCAACGGCCGTGGTGCTTCTTCAACCTCTGGTGTTCTTGCTCCAGCCGCCAAAGCAGCGTTGGTCGTGCCGCATGCTCCTGCCTCCCGTGGCCGGCTGTGCTACTGCGAAGGCCTCACCGCCCCCTACTATTCCCACCGCTTGCCAGGCCCTGCGGCGATGGTAGCCTCACACCACAGCCGAACCAGTGAACCCTTGTACTCCTCTCCGCGCAGGCTTCCACTGTCGCGTCTTCCCCGGCTCCCCGTCGTCCCCTTCCTAGGCCTCGCCATCGTCCACTGCCATGGTGCTCTCGGCGCGGTGTGGTCAATGTGGTCAACGACCGACTTCTATCGGAAGAGTACTATACGTGGAGAGGCTGACAGCTGGGTCCGCGGCAGCCGCAAGGAAGTGCCTCCTTATTACGCGGAAAATAATTATTCCTCCACCTGATAGCAGGGACCCACCGGACGGGTCACCAGTATTTCATGAAAAAAACATTTCCCCCTGACTGCTGGGACCCACAGGACGGACCAACGTATTTCGTGAAAAAAACCGTTCCCCCCCGCTGTCAGCTCGGACCCATCGGAAGTGCCTCCTTATTACGGACAAAAAAATGAATACCCCCCTGCTAGCTGGGACCAACCTTTGTGGGAGGCTGACTTGTGGGCCTACTAAGTTGACTGGGACGGAGGCCTTTGTCAACTTTAGTCAATATATGAACGGTTCTAGCTCCAGTGACCGTATGATTTCCATCCAACGGTCGTAGTGCTTCTTCAACCTCTGGTCTTCTTGCTCCAGCCGCCCAAAGCAACGCCGGTTGTGCCGCCTGCTCCTGCCGCCCGTGGCCGGCTGTGATGCCGCGGAGGCCTCACCGCCCCCTACTACTCCCACCACTGGCCACGCCATCCCTCTACGCACCCACACCCCCTATTATTCTGCGGCGACGGCAGCCTCACACCGCAGCCGAACGAGTGAACCCTCATACTCCTCTACGCGTGGGCATCCACTGCCATGTCTTCCTGGCTCCGCATCATCCCCTTCCTAGGCCTCGCCGTCGTCCACCGCCCTGGTGCTCTCGGCGCGGCATGGTCAACGTGGTCAAGGAATGGATTCCACCAGACGTGGACTGTACGTGGAGAGGCTGACAGCTGGGTCCACGACCGCATCAAGGATGTGCCTCCTTATTACGCGCAAAATAATTATTCCTCCACCTGATAGCAGGGACCCACCGGACGGGCCACCGTATTTAGCGAAAAAACGTTTCCCCCTGTCTACTGGGACCCACCAATTACATCTTCGCTCGCAAGGAAGTGCGTCTGAAAAAAAAATGATTTGCCCCCCTGACTGCTGGGACCCACCAGCTACATCGTCGCACGCAAGGAAGTGCGTCCGAAAAAAAACGATTCGCCCCCTGACTGCTGGGACCCACCAGATACATCTTCGCACGCAAGGAAGTTCCTCACAGTCGGGACCCACTTGGTCGAAGCGTACGTAGCGTTGTCATTCTGGTCGCGAACGTGTATGTACATACTGGTCGATTAGAGGCGCGCACATGTCGTAGATGTAGAGGCGCGCATGTGTCGTAGTAGAGGTGCGCACGTAGCATGTACACGTAGGTACAGCACCGTGGGTGCAAGAAAGAAAATACGTCCACGTACGAACATACGGGCAGGGTCTCTAACGCCTATCACGCATACGTACATGGCTGGGTTGGAACGGAGAAACAACGTCGTCGTCGTGTTCATGGGGAGCCAACCGGCTGGGTCGGAACAGAATGCGTGGTCGTGTTCATCGGGAGAGCTTGGACAGAATAGGCGATGGAAACGAGGCCTGGCGTACCGCACAACGGAGGAAACGGCCTTGTGTTCGATCGGCCACGTTCGAAACGGTGTCCTGTTGATCGAGAGGGGCCTGGCATACCGCAAAACGGAGGAAACGGACCTCCTACGGTCAAAACGGGGGTCCTGTTGATCGGGAGGGGTGTGGCGTACCGCAAAATGGACGAAATGGACTTGTGTTGGAGCGCTACGGTCGAAACAGGGGTCCTGTTGATCGGGAGGGGTGTGGCGTACCGCAAAACGGACAAAACGGACTTGTGTTGTAGCGCTACGGTCGAAACGGGGGGGAGGGGTGTGGCGTACCGCAAAACGGGACTCCACGGGATATTGTTCATCTCCACCGTCGACCTCCTCTAGCCTCCACGGGCTACCGTCGACCTCCTCCAGCCTCCACGGGCTACCGTCGACCTCCTCCAGCCTCCACGGGCTCTTGTTCATCCAGCCTCCACCGCGCGCTACTCCACCGGCTACTGTTCAACCACCCCTCCACGGGCACCCCTCCACCGTCTACTGTTCATCCATCCCTCCACACGCCGGGGTCCTGTTCAACCACCCCTCCACGGCCACCCCTCCACCATCTACTGTTCTTCCAGCCCTCGACACCACGGGTTCCTGTTCATCCAGAGGCAACACCACCGCTCACTGTTCATCCAAACCCCCCCGCAATACTCACTGTTCATCCAATCGATCGGCTTCAGTTAGCAGCAGTAGCGAAGGAATCGCTCCATCGGGTTCAGTTAACAGCCATCGATTGATCGCTCGGGTTCAATAACGCGTAGCATGCAGTGCAATCGCTCGGGTTCAGTTAGAGCCCAACGCCTTGCTCGGCTTCATTTAGAGCCAACGCCTCACACACTCACGCGGGTACGTACGACAGAAACGCGCATCGCTCCGCCCCCGACCTCCCGCTGTAACCGGCAACTCCCTGAAATTTTCCTCCCCCTCGCTTCTACCACGGTTTTTTCCATCATGGACGGCCCAAAGAATGTCATGCAGCTGCGTCTCTGGCCCGCCTAGGACGAAAAGCCCATTTTTTGTCATGATTTTTTGTCATAGAAGTAGGAGCCCACCACATCTATGATGATACCGGGTTTTGTCACAATTATCGTCATAGAAGTGTCATATGTCTGACAGAAAAAAATTCGTTCAGCCAAAAATGTCACTTATGTGTCTTTTCTTTTGTAGTGAATGTGATCCTAAGTTTGCTACTTCACCTATCTTTATTACTAACAAGGATTATGAATTCTCTATTGACCCAGAGTTAATTACTTTGGTTGAATCTGATCCTTTCCATGATTATGAAACTGAAACTGTTGTGGCACAGCTTACTAAATTAAATGATATAGCCACCCTATTTGCTCATGAGGAAAAAATTCGCTACTACTATATTATAAAGTTATTTCCGTTCTCACTAAAGGGTGATGCTAAGATATGGTACAATAGTCTAGATCCTGGTTGTGTGCATAGTCCCTATGATATGATTTATTATTTCTCTAAAAAATAGTTTCCAGCTCATAAGAAACAAGTTGCCTTACATGAAATATTTAACTTTGTGCAAATTGAAGAAGAGAGTCTCCCACAAGCTTGGGGGAGGCCTCTCCAATTACTTAATGCTTTGCCTGATCATCCTTTTAAGAAAAATGAAATACTTCATATCTTTTATAATGGACTAACCGATGCTTCTAGGGACCACCTAGATAGTTTTGCTAGTTGTGTTTTCAGGGAACAAACTATTGAACACGTTGTAGAACTATTGAATAATATACTGAAGAATCATGATGATTGGACACTTCCTGAACCACTGCCTAAACCCACTCCTAAGAAGAGGGGTATCTTATTTCTCAGTCCTGAAGGTATGCAAGAAGCAAACAAATGTAGGTAGGAAAAAGGTATTAAAACTGAAGATGTTAAGAATTTACCACCTATTAAATTCTCTTTTGAAATTTGATGAAGGTAATATCCGGCATAATATACCTCCTAGTTAATGCTTATATGAATTCGATAACTATATCATGAAGCAAGATCACTTGAATGCCTATGTTATGAAACAGTTAAAACAAAATTCTGACATGATTGCTCCCTTGAGTGACTTGTTATTTAAAATCACTAATGATGTTAGAGGAGTAGAAAAAAAATGCTTCTATGGTTCAAACTTAGTTAGAACAAGTTGCCAAATCTCAAAGTGAGATGCTCAATGAAATGAATAATAATATGAATGATCATGTTGTTAGAGTAATGACTAGAGGAGGTACAATGACTCAGGAGCCCCTTTATCCCGCAGGTCACCCTAAAAGAATTGAACAAAACTCTCAAAGAATTAATGCTAATGCACCCAGTCCATCTAAAAAGAAAAAGAAAAAGAAAAATGATAGGACTTTGCATACTTCTAGTGAACCTGAAATAGAGAAAACTTCTGAAAATAACAATGATGTCTCTATCTCCAATGCTGAAACTCAATTTGGTGATGAACATTCACCTAGTGATAATGAAAATGATAATGATGATGTCCATGTAGATGCTCAACAAGACAATGATAAAGAACCAGATAATGATGTTGAAATGGAACCTGTTGTTGATCTTGATAAACCACATCCTAAAAATAAACATTATGGTAAAAGAGACTTTGTTGCTAGTAAACATGGTAAAGAAAGAGAACCATGTCACTAATAAAAGGAAAATACTGGAAGCTGAAATCTCCACCATGCTTTCTTATTATTCTTTTAAGAATGGAGTACCTTAAAATTAGGAGATCCAGGAATACCAACTATACCATGTTCCATTAAAAGAAATTATGTCAAAACTGCTTTATGTGATTTAGGAGCTGGTGTTAGTGTTATGCCTTTCTCTTTATACAAAAGACTTGATTTGAATAAACTCACACCCACTAAGATATCATTGCAAATGGCTGACAAATCAACTACCATACCTATCGGTATTTGTGAGGATGTGCTCATTGTTGTTGCAAATGTTACTATCTTAATAGACTTTGTTATACTTGAGATGCCCGAGTACAAAAACATGTTGATTATCCTGGGTAGAACCTTTTTGAATACTGCAGGGGCTGTTATTGATTGCAATAAAAGCAAACTCACTTTTCATATCAATGGTAATGAGCATACGGTGCACTTTCCAAAAAAGCAATTTCAAGTGAATGGTATTAATGTTATTGAAATATCTCCGACAATTACTATTGGTAGTTTTCAACTCCCTCTACCTACTGCCAAAAAGAAATATGAAACACTTATTATCGGGGAGATGCTTATCCCCGTTGAGGTAACTTAGTGTTTTGCAAAAATTCTTCGGGTTTATGCTAATCGAAAGCGGTTGTTAATAAGACTTGATCAACCTTATTAATGGACTATTTCAAAGAGACATGTGGTCGATGAATATAGTAGACACAATCTTCTCTCCCTACTCTTTGTTTTTTGTTACTTTTTTGTTAAATACAATAAAATGCTATGTTTATCCTATTTCCTGAATTTTCCATGCAATAAAAAAGGGCCCAAAATAAAAGTGCTCAGAACGCACTGGAATTTTGACATGATTTTTTCTGAATATTTAAGAGTTTTTGGTACAAATAACATCACAGAGGGTGCCCCTGGTGCCCACTAGGCACCAGGGTGCGCCAGCTACCCCAGGCACGCCCTCATGGGTAGTGGGCCCCAAAAGCCCCCCACTTATCCCTTCATCTCACTTCATCACCTACCTCTAGAAAAAAATCACACTAGCTCTCTCTCTCTCTCTCTCTCTCTCTCTCTCGTGTTCTTGCTCTCAAACCCATGGATTTGATCTCTTTGCTCGAAGCTCCATTTCCCAAACTTTTTTGGGGGATTGCTGCTTGGTATGTGACTCCCCCATTGGTCCAATTAGTTTTAGTTCTAGTGGTTTATATTTGAGTAATTAGCTACTCTTGGTGCTATAGTAAATAAGCTTGCATGTTGAATTATTTGAGTTCCAAGTAGTTTGAATGCTTGATACGGCCGCTAGGCATCCATAAGACTAGTTACGTCAAGCTCGTGAAGTTCTGTTGACATCATTTTGTGGCCCAAATTTTTTAGAAATCTGTTCTTAGGAAGATGGACCTTTTTTGAGGGAGTTCATCTAAGAAGAACGCCAAGGGAGTCACCGGTAAATCATCAGCTGGTGACACGAACACTCCGCGATAGACAAAGGTCTGGCTATGCGAATGGTCGCACATTTCCTTCATGGAAAAAGCCGAATGCCACCAAGATTTCGCGCAATTCATTGCAAATGCTACACATACAAACTTCCTCGCAGATTAGTGTGACCAAAACCATACCCTCATGAACTCCTTTGTGAATTGTTTTTGAATAGACATGAACCTCCTATGGTGCAGTTTAATTTATATTCTGAAACCCATGAGATACCGCTCACCAAATTCTATGAGATATGTTTAATTCCCTCTGATGGGAAATTAAGAGAGCCTAGACCAGCACAGTTTGAGGACTTCCTCTTCACCTTGATGGTGGGTGAAGGAAGGGGCGTGTCGAAAGCCACAACGACTAGTCTGCAGTTTCCTTTTGTGCATTACTTTGCTTTATTTGTCACGAAGTGTTTGACTGCTAGAGAGAAGGGCAGTATATTTAGTGCTCGTTACCTCGCCATTTTACACCGTGCACTTCACAATGATCACACCTTTAACCTAGGGGCTATTATTGCATGTCGTCTGCACATTAACAGAACTAAGGGCAAAATACATGGTGGTATTTATGCCACTCGCTTAGCGAGACATTTTAATGTTCAGATACGCCGTCATGACTATCCTTTGCCTAGAGTTTATCTAGATCACCACACGATGGTGGCTCACCACTTTACTGATGCTGCCGATACTTTTAACAATATTCATTACAACTTGGTTTTTAGTGAGAAAACTAGTGGTATTATCCCATTGCCTGCACCTACTTTGTTTGATTCTCATGCCGGGAACAGATACATAGTTCTACTAGCGGACATTGTTGCTTACGGGAACATTGAGGCAACGATCGAGGAGGGGCCCCAGGAGTGGGATGCTCAGGTGCCACCGCCGCAACACTTTCACATGGGACCAGACGGCTACTATGGGTGGTGATTGCCAAGCTAGGCCAAAAGCCTAAGCTTGGGGCAGTACGTATTTCCACCGATGTTATATTCATGTTCACACACTTCATTCTAGTTGTCGGTGTTAATACTTTTTCATTGTATTATCCATGCTTGACTTATTCTCTCGCTTTCTTGTGGTGTGTTTGAAAAACTTTGAGAAAATCCAAAAATATCTCTTGCTTCTTTTCGATTTTTCTTTCTAGTTTAATTTAGTTGTAGTATTAAAATAAAACCCAAAAAGATTTCTCATTTCTTATTTTGCCTATTGGGAGCTTTCCCATGTAAATAGTTTTCTTGTTTTTGGTTTTATTCTTTAATTTGTTTTCTTTAAGAAAAAACAAAAACTCCAAAAATATTTCAGCATGTTTCTCTGAAACTCTTTTCTTTTGTTTTGTTGAGTTGTACTAAGGAGAAGACCACAATGAAAAATGTTGAGTGGCTCTCGTATGCATTATTGTTGATCTAATAAAGGGCCCGTATTGCTTAGTCCACGACACTCTTACACTATTATTGTTTTCATATCATTCGGTCGTGCAAGTGAAAGGAAATAATGACAATATTTGATGAAGAGAATGTGGCAGGGAAAAGCAGGTATGAACTCAAGTTTTTTTTTTTGTAAATATGTTTAACTCAATATCCATGATTCAGCATATTATGATTAAACATGTTTGCAATGACAATGAGAGATTATAGTTGCTCGTTCCATGCTTAAGTAGCTAGGAGTGGATAATGATTTATCTTGGGTGTCAGTATGCATCAAAATGATTGTGATGTAGTATGATGATATGGTATCCTCCTCTGAATGTTTCAAGTGGCTTGACTTGGCACATGTTCACGCATGTAGTTGAATGAAAACCAACATAGCCTCCATGATATTTATATTCATGGTGTTTATATCCTACTCATGCTAGTACACAATGTTAATTATTCATAAAGCATCATCATGACCGTTTTCGCTCTATAGTTGGTCACTTCTCAATCTAATTGCTAGCGTTCCCCTATACTAAGCGGGAATACTGCTTGTGCATCAAAATCCTTAAACCAATGTTATTCCAGATGAGTAATACATCTACCTATATGCGGTATTACCCTGACGTTCCAAGTAAATTTGCATGTGCCACATCTAAAAAAAATCAAATGAACATCTGTTTTGTGTGCCTGGACCGCTCATGGAGTGACAGGGGTGGTTAGTATGTTCCATGTTAAGCGGGTTATTCTCATGATGAGTGTTTAGTCACTCGTCCTTTCATGAGAGGGGATGGTAAAAGGGATGCCCAGTCCCATGATCAAAAAGCAAATAATTAAACAAAACATGTCAGTTTACAAAAGTATAGGGCTCTTCTGTACCCCTTACTTGTGCACGGGCAATCGCAGCCACACCCGAAGCAGGGCTGCAGTGGAAGGCAGGAACAAGACCACCAAGAAAACATTCAAGACAATGGGTAGAGAGCAGGAGACTGGCTGAGCCTCACCCGGCAACACCCTTGCCAGGGTGGGCCTGCGTAGCCCCGACAAGCTCCTTGCCGGGGAAGCCCGTGAAGTACCAGCAAGGCCATCACCCTTGAGGCTGATGTCACGCCCAATATGCGACCCTATCCAAAAGGAACTCGAAGGTCCCACCAAGGATAGACCCACATATTGAAACGCTTTTGCAAGGTGGATATCATTACATCAACATTACATAATAGATGGGGATACATACATAAGGCATAGAATGCCACATGAATACAACATCATCATACATAAGATCATCATCCAAGTACGGATGAAACACAAACAGAAACTCAAACGACATCCACCCTGCTAGCCCAGGCTGCCGACCTGGAACCTATCCCCTGATCGAAGAAGAAGCAGAAGAAGAACTCAACGCAAGCAAGCATCGCTCTCGCGTCATGATCATCGCATAACCTGTACCTGCAACTGTTGTTGTAGTAATCTGTGAGCCACGAGGACTCGGCAATCCCATTACCATGGGTATCAAGACTAGCAAAGCTTAAAGGGAAAGGAAGGGGTAAAGTGGTGAGGCTGCAGCAGCGACTAAGCATATATGCTGGCTAACATACGCAAATAAGAGCGAGAAGAGAGCAAGCGGAACGGTCGTGAAGCTAGCAATGATCGAGAAGTGATCCTGAACTCCTACTTACGTCAAACATAACCCAAAACCGTGTTCACTTCCCGGACTCCGCCGAAAAGAGACCATCACGGCTACACACACGGTTGATGCGTTTTAATTCGGATCTAGTGTCAAGTTATCTACAACCGGACATTAACAAATTTCCATCTGCCTATAACCGTAGGCACAGCTTTCGAAAGATTATACCCTGCAGGGGTGTCCCAACTTAGCCCATGACAAGCTCTCACGATCAACGAAGGAATAGACCTTCTCCCAGGAAGACCCGATCAGACTCGGAATCCCGGTTTACAAGACATTTCGACAATGGTAAAACAAGACCATCAAAGCCGCCTGATGCGCCGACAATCCCGATAGGAGCTGCGCATATCTCGTTCTCAGGGCAACACCGGATAGGTCAGCCTACGAGTATAACCAGCCCTCGAGTTGCCCCGAGGTGGCCCCGCAGTCTGCCCGGTTCGGACCAGCACTTAGACAAGCACTGGCCCGGGGGGGCTAAAATAAAGATGACCCTTGGGTTAATTACTCCCAAGGGAAAATATAGGTGGTGGTGAGGCAAATGGTAAAAGTCAATGTTGGGCCTTGCTGGAGGAGTTTTATTCAAAGCGAACTGTCAAGGGGGTCCCATAAATCACCCGACCGCGTAAGGAACGCAAAATCCGGGAACATAACACCGGTATGACGGAAACTAGGGTGGCAAGAGTGGAACAAAACACCAGGCATAAGGCCGAGCCTTCCACCCTTAACCAAATATATAGATGCATTAATAATATAAGAGATATTGTGATATCCCAACCAAAATCCTGTCCACCATGGAGCAATCTTCAACTTGACCTACAACTAGCAATGCTATAAGAGGGGCTGAGCAAAGCGGTAACATAGCGAAGCAATGGTTTGCTAGGAAGGGTGTCAAAGGTTAGAGGTTCATGGCAATTCGGGAGTCTTGATGAGCAAAAGATAGGTAATGCAGCAAAGCGATAGAATGAAGCAACTAGCATAGCAATGATAGTAGTGAGATCCAGGGTAGCGGTCATCTGGCCTGAAATCCCGCTAGGAAGAAGAACGAGTCCATGAAGAAGACGAACGGGAGTAGTCGAACGAAACCTCACAATCGCAACATTACAGGAACTAAGAAGCAACACCGGAAAGAAACAAACAACATGGTAAACGCACAAGCATAAACATGGCATGATGCACAAACAAGCATGATGCATGTCCGATTTAAAGAGGCATGGCATGGCAAAGTGCAACAAACAATACTACAAGTTATGTGGAGCTCAATATGCAACGAGTTGCATATTGACGAAACACCACATCGATTATTTAGTTCTCTCTCGGTTTTGTACCCAACAATATTAAATGTTATTAAACATGGCAAGATGTGAAACATAATAAAACTACCCATCTAGGCAAGTTTAAAATGAGGCCGGAACAACAAACAACAATTCCGGAAGATCCCCATGTGCATATTTTAAATTTGGTCCTGTTCTGCCCTAAACACAATTTTATGTTTGTTAAACAGGAAAATAAAATGCACCATGTTAATCTAGGCATTTTCCACCCCATTTACATATAAAGTTTAATTAAAATGGAGCTACGGTTATTTAGTTATGAAATAAATCATTTTAGCATGGCATTATGCAAAATAAACACAAACAGCATGTTAAACATTTTTAACATGGGTGAAAATGGCATATTATTAATCTACACAATTTTCTGAGCATTTTACATATATAAAACATATTAATCCGATGCACGGTTTATTAGTTATTAAATGCATGAAGAGCAAGGGGTTTTCTGCAAAACTGTTAATTCTACGGATAAATAGCAAAATTCGCAGCGCAGGAAAAAACACTATACTGGGCCAAATCCGGGTAGCCCAACAGGAGAGAAAAAAACAAGGAGGGGCGATCTGGAGGGGCTGCTCACCCCTGGGCCTTAGTAGGCCGGTCGGTGTTGGCGGCTGAAGGGGTGCGGGCAGGCCGCGGAGGAGGCTTGGCCTTCCTGGCGCTGGCTGGGCCGGGGCGCTGGGCAGGCCCACGCGGGTGGCGCGGGTCACGGCTGGGCCTTGGCGCGATCGGGCCCACGCACGGACATGGAGGCGGACGGGGTTGGAGATCGCCGTCCTCCTCTGCACGCTGCAGAGGCAGGAACGGGCGCGGCGGCGGCTACCGGCGATGTGGAACGACGACACGGCGGGGAAGAGCTCCGGCGAGGTCGGGGATGGATGGATCCGGCCTCGGGGCGCCGGATCTGGCCGGAGCTGGATGAAGCAGGGCAGGATGGGGCCGGGGGTGAGCTCCAAGGCGGCGGCGCGACCTGCGAGATCCCTGCGGGAGAGAGAGGGAGTGAGGCAGCGAGAGGGAGAGAAGGAGGAGAAGGGGCGGGAGACGACGGAGGCGGCGACCTGGGACGACGGAGACGGCGGCTCCGGCGAGGGAGGCTGGAGGCGGGGACGAGGAAGGAGCATGGCGGCTCGGGCGAGCGCTCGGGCGCAAGGGCGGGGCAGCTCGGGCCCAGATGGGCTTCGGCAGGCCCCGATCTGGGCCTCGCGGGCCTGAGGTGGAGGACGCACGCTGGGGGAGGCGAGGTGGCGCGTAGGGAGAGGTGGAGGGCGACGGCGCGGAGGCGGCTGGCCAATGGGGAGCTGCCATGTGGCGCCCGGGAGGTGGCTAGCGCCGGATTTGGAGGGGGAAGGCGGCGGCGCGGAATAGGTGGATGGGACATGTTAGGACTAGGGTTAGGCTGTTATTTATAACAGATGAAAACAGTTTAGGGCGGTTAGGTCCCTCCGATCGTAATCGGACGGTCACGAATAAAACAGCTAGGGAGTCCAAAAGAGAAACCGATGATGATTTAGAGATGTTTGGTGATGATCCGGACCCATCGGTCGTGACCGTACGGTTCGGGTTCGGGGAAGTTTCGGACGTGCGCAAAGGGGTTGGTGGCTATGCAGAGAGGCCATGGGCTGTGGGAGAGAAGAGAGAGAGAGGCCCGGCAGCAGTTTCGGAGACCGAAACGTCCAACGATTAAACCGACTATATCACGGTTATAAATATAATGGTTGGGCAGTCAAACGGACTCCGAATGCGACAAAACTTGATAGGCGGTCTGTCTACACTATAATAAGACCGCACGTCAAGTTGCAACCCATTCCGAGAAATTTTTTATGCCACTTATAAAATAATATTTCGGAGGTGCCGCGGGCGCGTGCGAGTGTGGTCGTGCTCAGAACGGACAACGGAGAGAACCGGCGGAACACGAACGGATGCAAGTTTTATGAAAATGATGCCGATGCAATGCGCATGATGACATGAGATGAGATGCATCACAAGAACAAAATGCAAAACAACAGACAAAAACCCAACCACGGAGGAAATAACATATCGCATCTCCGGAAAAGGCAAGAGTTGGAGTTACGAATATGGAAAGTTGTATCCGGGGCGTTACAGCTGAGAGCTCTAACATTATCAGCAATGTCAAAGCCAAGCCTCGGGAGGTGTGTGCGTAGTGGCATAGAAATCTTTGTGAAGATTAGTGGCCTGCAGGTCCATGTGAAGAACCAGAAGATAAGAGACCCCCTGGCAAGGCCCTTGCCGGAGACAACCACGAGCCCCCCGACAAGGTACTTGCCAGGGACAATTGCGAGGCCGCAACTAGGCCTACTCCCGATAGGTTTATGCCACCTCACCATCATTCCAGCATGACTACCAGCTTGCCAGCTAGGCTGGCGCTTGCGTGGCGGCTTGGAGATATTCGTGGAGGCTCTACCACCGCGCCAGCACATCCACTAGCCAGCCAACATGGCACTGCATGCGTCAGCCTAGACACGTGTCGAGACAAGAAGAGGCGGCGATGGATGGGACGACTTCTGTTGCCGTCCCCGATAAAGTAAGCGGGCACATAGGTAGTGCATTAAATGCATTTTGTCCTACGATGTCAGTGATAAGCTTGATCGTTGTAGATATTTTACAGCTCCTGGGTGCCAACGTGGCCACTGCTTGGACGTATAAAAGGAGGCCCATGGCATACTGAGAGAGGATTCAGACTTTTTGGACTGGGCATGCACCGTAGCTAGTTAAAGAGCTCAAGAACACAGAATACACACACAAGCAGGACTAGGGTTTTACGCGTCATTGCAGCCCGAACCTGGGTAAAAATCCCTCGCGCTAATCACTAGACCTGCTCTTCATGCAGCTCTCTCCCCACCAACTGTAGAAGGGATCCCCGTGATCCCATAGGTGTCGTTTTCCCCAACATCTTTGGCACGCCAGGTAGGGGGGAGAAGTTGTGAGAATCTGGTCTGGTAGTTAGTGCAGCAGTTTCGTCATCACCATGGCTTCAAAGAAGAAGACGATCACGGCGATCGGCTCGTCTAGAGACAATCCGCCCGTACCAGCATTGACGGGTGACGAAGTAGATGCTGGTGGTAGTGGAAATCAAGAGCGGTCCCGCCATTCGAGTACTTGAAGCCAGGCGAGCGGCACCGTCCACAGCCGCGGTGACGATCCGCCCGCCACCCTATCCCTGGACGGGGCCATGCTGCCCACGGACGTCGCGGGGATCTCCAGGGGTAAGAAGATGACTCCACTAGCACACACGCTGTGGCCTTCCCAGGTCGCGCACGATGAACAACGCCGCCATGACGACGACCCCAAGCATCGCCCTAGAAAAAGCCCTCAGCGTCATTCTCGAGATGTGCAGGGGCGACATGCACGCCCGGATGCTGGCCAAAACGGCACGCGGCCGCGGAACCATGACGGGGCTCCCTCTAACCTAGTTAGAGGCTTGAGCACATCCCATTCCTCGCGCTTGCCCCTGCTGCCCACACGTGCAGAAGCATTGGCATGAGCGCAGCTGCTCCTTGTCGGTGTACTAGAGTAGGGGTACCCTAGTATCCCGAACTTGTGCACTGGCAGTTGCAGCACCCCGCAGCAAGGCTTGCCGGGCGACCGCCAAGGTCCTCCGTGGTTCCCTTGGAGCCATTCAAGAACAAAGTATTCAAGCCAAGGAGACAAGGCCCCGGCAAGAGGAGCTTGCCGGGAAGGCCAACCAAGGCATTTCTAGGAACTTGCCGCGATGCGCCACGCGTCCCGGCAAGACCCGGTGAGCGACAAGCTTCCGAACGCGACAAGACAACGGCCGCGGCAAGGCGCTTGCCGCGGCAGGTTATCACTCTGCACCCACGCTCCAGTGCATCCACCAACATGTCGCCCTGGGGCCTTCCCAGGCGCGCGTGGCAGGAAGCTGAGCAGCCAGCGGTGCGAGGTGGCAAGCGACGCTGACAAGATTACCATCGTGGCAAACGGTGGCGTCCCTGACGGTCCTTTTCTGCACTGTTTGGGCGACACAGACGTGCATTTAATGCCTTTGTCCCCTGCCGTCAGGGTTAGGTAGGATGCATTGTGCAGGTAGCTGTACCAACTGCAACTCCTTTTCCCTTTTTACCCTCGTCTACATTGCCACCTGTCGGTGACCCCTTGAGCGTATAAAAGGAGGCCCATGCGCAACGTAGAGGGGGTTCGAACCCAGAAAATCGCACACGCTCGGTCTCGTTAGCAGCTAGAGTGTACTGTAGCACTCAGCGCTCTTGAGCAAGAACACAATACAATCAGACAAGCAGCAGTAGGAGTATTATATCTCCGGAGAGCTCTGAAGCTGGGTAAACTGCTCATGTGCTTCGCCTCGATCCGCTCTTCGTGCGATCTCGGCCCCCCGCCAAACCGAAAGGGGCTCGGTCCGCCGGCCCCATAGGTGTTCGTGGATCAGCTTCCCCGACATCTTTGGCGCGCCAGGTAGGGGGCGTCGAGGTTGTGTGAACCTGATCCGGCATTCACACGAGCCAGATCTTCATCTTCTTCATCGACATGCCACCGAAGGAGAAAACTTCGGCGGCAGCTGCTCCGTCCACGTCACTTCCACCACCACTGGAGCAAACGGGTGGTGGAGTAGACGCCGGCGGAAGAACGGACGCCGACGAGGAAGCTCACGATGCTGCCAGGTCCAAGGACAAGGCTGCACAGACCTCGGCGTCCGTACATGTACCGCGCCCATCTCAGGAGGCGCAGGACCGACAGCGTCATGGTATTCGCAGTACCATACGTTCGTTGGGACAAGATCGAGCTGGTGGATCTCAGGGTGCTCAAGACCAGCATGCACGCCAACGTGCTGGCACGAGCGAGACACGGTCGCCTGGACGGGATACTGCTCCTTCTAACATAGTTAGAAGTCCGAGCATATCCCGCTCCTCGCGCCGTTCGCCACTGCCGCCCACCACTCCAGCAGAAACTTTGGCGCGAGCTCAACTGCTCCTCGATTACCCTCCAGCAGAAGACAAGATCGACCAATGGAGGGCCACCATTCAGAGTCTCATCGGCTTTGCCAACGGTGACACTCCGCGGCAGCCAAGTGCATCGCAGCCGCGGCAGGACTGCCAGGCACGAGCCGGTGGTGACGAAACCGGTGGGGGTGCAACCACCATGCACTCTCCACCCCAAAGGCCAAGATCGCCGACTCGTCGGATCCACCTCGACAGCGACTCCACCGCATCATCAGATCCACGAGCTCATCGCGATCAGCGCCAAGTTCTTCACGAACGACAGCAAGAAGATGCTCGTACTCGCATCGAGCGTCGAAGAGAAGCGCGACGTCAATCCGACAAGCGCGCTGGGCCCTCTGTTGACATGCATGCGCCAGGGGAACCAGGCGACTTGCCGTACACGGTAGGTTGCCCTGCGTTCACTCGTGAGCTGCGGCAAGTCCAGTGGCCCAGCACAAAGAATTTCAAGCCAGATGTACCAGAGAAGTACGACGGCAAGTCGCATCCGTCGGAGTTCCTCAGCATCTACACCATCATGGTGCAAGCTTCCGGGGGACGGGATGACAAGATCCTTGCCAACTACTTCCCTCTGGTGCTCAAGCCCAATGTCAGATCCTGGCTCATGCACTTGCCGGACAAATCCATATCCTCCTGGGCTGACCTGTGCCATCAGTTTGTCGGCGCCTTTACAGGCGGCCACAAGCCTCATGGCAAAGAGAGCGACCTTCATCTACTCGCCCAGAAGGAAGGAGAGCCCCTGCGCAAGTACATTCAGAGATTCAGCCGTGTACAGCACAACATCCCAGATGTCCACCCTGCTGTGGTAATCAGCGCGTTCCATCAGAACGTGCGAAACCGCAGGATGCGGGAGGAGATGGCGATGTGCAAGATCAGAGACGTCAGTGAGCTATATGCCCTGGCCGACAAGTGTGCACGTGCTAAGGAAGGGAGGAAACTCCCAGGAGAGAATACAGGAGCAGGAGGATCTGATAGTGAGGAGACTGCCCCGGCAAAGAAAAACCGGCGGCGGAACAACGGGAAGAAGAAAGGCAAAGAGGTGCTAGTCGTTGAGCACTCCGGCAAGAAAGCCAAAGCAGGTAGCTCCGGCAAGGAGGTTGCCGCAGCTGTGGCGGTCGCCGACAAGCAGGACGGCACCAATAAGCAGTACTGCAAGATCCACCGCACCAAGGGTCATGACCTCCAGAGCTGCAAGAAGGTCGAGCAGCTTGTTGAGCAGCAAAAGGCTGAATACGAGCGGCGCGACAAGGAGAAAGCCCAGGAAGGTGCTGGGGGAGCCAGCAAGAAACGTCCCGGCCGAGGAGGACGCCGCGGCAAAGCCAAGCAGCGGCAAGGAGACAGACCTCCCCGCGGCCGCGACAAGGATGAAGATGACGACGACGATGAAGATATGGATGAAGATGAGACCGATGAGAAGGAGTTCCAGAAAGCCACAGAGGTCCTGTGCGTTGACGGTGGTGCTTCTCTGCATATTTCACACCGCTAGCTCAAGCAGTGGGTGCGGGAAGTCAATGCAGCAGAACCACCCATCGAGTCACGCAAGCCTCTGAAATGGTCCAACACGCTTATCATCTTTGATATTGAGGACCACCCTGATCGCATAACTGCGGTCGGGTGCTTGCCGATGTTGGTTTCACCAACTATCCGCAACCTCAAGGTCACTAACATGCTAGTTAACGGCGGGGCCGGCTTGAACCTGATCTCCTCCGCGGTACTCCAGAAGCTTCAGATCCCTGATGGCGAGCTCGAAGAGACCGGCACATTTCAAGGAATCAATCCGGGAAGGAGCAAGCCGAAGGGAAAGATCACGTTGCCGGTGACATTTGGCAGCGAGTTGAACTTCAGGACTGAGAGGGTCACTTTTGACGTTGCTGACTTTCCATTGCCTTACAATGGGATACTCGGCCGTCCAGCACTCGCCAAGTTCATGGCAGCCTCTCACTATGCATACAACGTGCTAAAGATGCTAGGCCTGATAAATGTCATCCCTGTCCCTGGCGACAAGAAGGATGCTCTTATTTGCGCCGACAAGATCTACCGGGAAGCAGCAGCCGCAACAGATCGCAGGTCACTTGCCGTTGAAGCTCCCGGGGGAAGAAGAAGACCAAGTCCGGCAAGAGTTCTGATGCCCACTCCGGCAAGCGCACCTCTTCGGAGTGCTGCGCTACCGTCGAGGACGCACCATCGAGCTCCACCGGCAAGTGTAAGAAGACAATGGCAGCTCCACCAGAGACCAAGAAGGTGTCCGCCAAGGAGGACAGCACTGGTGGTACCTTCACCATCAGTGCCACTCTTGACCCTAAATAGGAAAGCGCACTCGTTGCTTTCCTGCGGGCGAACGTCGACGTGTTTGCGTGGCAACCGTCTGACATCCCCGGTGTTCCCAGGAAAGTAATCGAGCACCATCTTGCCGTCTGCCCTCATGCGCGGCCCGTCAAGCAGAAAGTCAGGAAACAGGCATTGGAGCGCCAAGAATTCATTACAGAAGAGATCAAGAAATTGGAAGCAGCAGGCCTTGTCAGAGGAGTGCTCCATCCTACGTGGTTGGCCAATCATGTAGTCGTGCGTAAGGCAAACGGGAAATGGAGGCTTTGTATCGACTTTACTGATGTTAATAAAGCTTGTCCCAAAGACCCATTTTCCTTGCCGCGCATCGACCAGATTGTTGACTCCACAGCCGGATGTGACTTGCTTTCATTTGTTGATGCATACTCAGGATACCATCAGATCTTCATGGCAGAAGAGGATGAGGAGAAGACCGCATTCATCACCCCATGTGGCACATACTGTTTCGTACGGATGCCTTTCGGTTTAAAGAATGCTGGTTCAACATTTGCAAGGGTAGTCCATGACGCTTTTGAACCGCAAATGCACAGAAATGTGGAAGCCTACACGGATGACATAGTCGTCAAGAGCAAGGACAAGGCGACTCTGATTCAAGATTTAGATGAAACCTTTGCAAATCTGCGCAGGATCAACCTCAAGCTTAACCCCGAGAAATGCGTGTTTGGAGTCCCCTCCAGCAAGCTTCTCGGGTTCTTTGTGTCTCAACGCAGAATTGAGGCCAATCCCAACAAGATCAAGGCCATTGAGCAGATTGAAGCACCGAAGCGCGTCAAGGATGTACGAAGACTTGCCAGTTGCGTAGCTGCTCTCAGCAGGTTTATCTCTAGGTCTGCTGAGCGTGCCCTGCCATTTTTCAAAATATTGAAAAGACGGGTCCAATGAAATGGACTCCGGAAGCGGAGGCTGCGCTGCAGGACTTGAAGAGATACCTGTCCTCCACTCCAACACTTGTTGCACCTAAGCCACAAGAGAAGTTGCTGCTGTATATAGCGGCAACCAATCAAGTGGTTAGTGCTGCGTTACTAGCGGAGAGGGAGGCGGATGATGAGCCAGCAACCACGGCAGATGCATCCAGCAACAAGCAGAGGACTTCACCGGCAAGCTCTGGTCCCGACAAGGATGGATCTGCGCAGGAGCATGAGAATATGCGGAAGAAAATGGTGCAGCACCCAGTTTACTTTGTCAGTTCCCTTCTGCAGGGGGCTAGGTCAAGGTACTCTGGTGTGTAGAAATTGCTTTTCGGCCTTCTCATGGCCTCAAGAAATCTGTGCCATTACTTCCAAGCACATGAGATCACAGTCGTCACTCGTTTTCCGCTGAAGAGGATACTGCAGAATCCAGAAGCAACAGGCAGGATTGTCGAGTGGGCGCTGGAACTGTCAAGCTTTGGCCTCAAGTTTGAAAGCACTTCAACTATCCAAAGCAGAGCATTAGCAGAGTTCATAGCAGAATGGACGCCAACACCAGATGAAGAAATTCCAGAAACGAGCATCCCTGTCAAGGAAGCAAGCAAAGAGTGGCTGATGTACTTTGACGGTGCCTTCTCGCTGCAAGTCACTGATGCGGGCGTGCTACTAGTTGCACCCACCGGAGAGCACCTCAAGTACGTAGTCCAGATGCACTTTCCCAAGGAGCAAGCAACGAACAATACTGCAGAGTATGAAGGATTGCTTGCCGGTCTCAGGATCGCAGCAGACCTTGGGATCAAGAAGCTCATTGTCAGGGGTGACTCACAGCTTGTCGTCCGCCAAGTGAACAAGAATTATCAGAGTCCGTTGATGGAAGCTTACGTTGATGAAGTGAGAAAGCTAGAAGAGCACTTTGATGGCCTGCAGATGGAACATGTTCCAAGAGCTCAAAATGACATTGCCGATGGCCTGTCAAAGTGCGCTGCACTTAAGTTACCTGTGGAACCAGGGATCTTTGTGCTCAAGCTGACTCAACCATCCGTAACACCATCAATTGGACAGGGCAAAAAGAGGAAGTTGATTTCTGGTGACTATTTTCCGGCAGAGCTCCCTGAAGCCGCCGCCAAGAAGGTCCTCAAAATCAACACCAAGGATGCTGAGGAGCAGTTTGCTCCGGCAAGCCTTAGGGTTTGTTCCGCTGAAGCAGACGCTCCCGGCAAGCTTTGCTCCGGCAAGCTTGCCGGGGAACAACAAGCTCCAGCTGAGCCGCAAGTTCTTGCCATAGAAGCGGATGTTCCCGCAGCAGCAGATGTGCCTTTAGTCCTTGTTGTCGAGCCGCAAGCTCCAACATGGGCACAGCAGATTGTCCATTTCCTTCAGACAGGAGAACTTCCCGAAGAGCAAGAAGAAGCGGAAAGAGTAGCCCGGCAGTCAAGTATGTACCAGTTTGTCGACAACACACTGTACAGAAGAAGACTCAACGGCGTGAAATTGAAGTGTATTCACCGGGAAGATGGACAAAAGCTGTTGGCAGAGATACATGGAGGCATATGTGGTCACCACATTGGCGCAAGAGCACTTGCCGGCAAAGCGTTCCGGCAAGGTTTCTTTTGGCCGACAGCCCTCCAGGATGCAACTGCACAAGTAACCAAGTGTGAAGCGTGCCAGTTCCATTCCAAGCAGATACACCAGCCAGCTCAAGCTCTCCAGACGATCCCTTTATCCTGGCCATTTTCGGTCTGGGGGCTCGACATCCTCGGCCCCTTTCCCCGAGCTGTCGGGGGCTTTGAGTACTTGTACGTTGCAATCGACAAGTTCACAAAGTGGCCGGAAGTGGAAGCAGTGAGGAAGGTGACAGCACAGTCAGCAGTCAAGTTCTTCAAGTCGATTGTTTGCCGTTTCGGGATCCCTAACAGGATCATCACCGACAACGGCACGCAATTCACGAGCCGCACCTTCATGCAGTACATCCAAGACCTTGGCGCCAAGGTCTGCTTCGCTTCTGTTGCTCATCCGAGAAGCAACAGTCAAGCAGAGAGGGCAAATGCTGAAGTGCTGCGCGGGCTCAAGACCAGAACTTTCGACAGGCTGCACAAGTGCGGAAAGAACCGGATCGAGGAGCTGCCGGTGGTTCTTTGGTCGATCAGGACGATGCCAAATCGAGCCACTGGCTAGACACCTTTCGCTCTAGAATATGTAGCAGAGGTAGTTCTCCCCACGGAACTCGTATACGGGTCACCTCGAGTGCTCGCTTATGATGAGCTTGAGCAAGAGCAGCTGCGACAAGATGACGCACTACTCCTTGAGGAGGACCATCTTCAGGCTGCTGTACGAGCTGCTCGATACCAGCAAGCTTTGTGCCGCTACCATAGCCGCAAAGTTAATGCCAGAAGTTTCAAGGAAGGCGACCTTGTTCTTCGGCGCGTTCAGTCCGCCAAGAATTCCAACAAGTTGACGCCAAAGTGGGAAGGCCCTTATCGGGTGAAACAAGTCACTAGGCCTGGCGCTGTCCGCCTTGAGACCGAAGATGGCATTTCGGTGAGCAACTCCTGGAACATTGAGCATCTTCGTAAGTTTTACCCGTAGGGCGCGGTTGCCGGAACCCGTTCTGGCAACCACCTTTTGTACAAGTCTTGCCGATGTTGCATGTAATCCTTTGTACAAAGCCGGGCCCAGATCCCGTGCATAAGTAAAGCTCATGTGCTCCGCACATCTTGTCAATTTCATGCTTTCTACTTTGTATTTGCATGCATTATCTGACACTTTGTGCAGCACCTACCCCCGGTAAGCAATAACGAGCCGTAAGGCTCCATATCTTTATTTTCTCTTCTTTCTCTTTCTCAAAGGAAAGGAAGGTTCCCTCGCCCACAAGTTTGCTGGGGGGAAGGAGAAGATAATGGTGTGGACCAGGCATCGTTCAAGGAAGTTTCGCCTTACCGGAAAGCAAGCGACAGAAAAGCTAAGTTGCCAGAGTTTGAGCAATCAGTTTTAAATTTTTAAGTTATCTTCCTTGAACGACCGTGCTTTGTATGGAAAACCTGTGCGCGGAGGAACCAACTCGTAGCTAGTTGCGCCCTTACTTTGTTTCGAGTCCACTCAACAATTTAAGTGAGCTGCGACTAGTTGCGACAAGGTGTCTTGTCGGTAGCGGCACCGCCAGCAGGCTGCTGACATCCCGCACTCAGCGCTCGCGGCTAAGGTGCCTGCGCCGGCAAGTTCCCTAAAAGCGTAGGGCAGAAACATACAAAGGAAGGAATCAAGTAAAGGAAATAACATAGCAAATCTCTACCCAAAATAGAGTTATATTACAAGATAGCTTGTCGTAGCTCTAACAGATTGTTCTCATGACATGACTAGCAGCGACAAGGAGAAAGAGAAAATGGGCGGCCTAATCTATGCGATCGCCCTCAACCCTCTTGATCCCGCTCACCTTGTCCACAATGGGTGCGACAAGGGCCTTGAGCGCTTCCAGATCAGCATCCGGCGGCAAGGACTTGAGGACGTTGGTGAAGTTGAGGCCTGGGTTGCAGAAGGCCACCTTCATCAGCACCTTCTGGAGAGCTCCTACGCAGATCTTGCGCGACTCGTCGGCCAGCTGCTTTGGGATCTTCTCCTAGAGTCGCTGGAGGGCCGTCGCCACGCCTTTGAAGAACAAGCTGAGCTTGGCGCTGGGTTGGAGGTGCTCGTCGGAGGAGTACCCAAGATCCTCCATCCCCAGCTGCGCCAGCTCCTCGTCGATGGCGGCGGCAAGATCCACAAGACCCTCAGTCCAGTGCTCCACAGTCTCCCTGAAGGCGTCGTGGGCGGCATCAGCATTCTTCAGCAGCGCCTCGTCGGCCTTGATCTTCTCCGACAAGGCCACCTCCCGCTCCCTGGCGCCATCCAGCGTCTGAGTCAAAGTGGCCAGCTTCAACTCGAGATCTGCATTAGAATCCATGGCGGCGCTGAGCTCCTTGCTTCTCTCAGCGAGAAGACCCTGCAGCTCGCCATGAGCGGCGGCGTCCTTCTCGGGCTCACGCTTGAGAACGGCAAGCTCCTCGCCGCTCGCCCGGAGATCAGCCTCTAGCTGTGCTACCTTTGTTTCCAGCTCCTTCTTGGCGGCCTCGGCAGCTTCGGCAGCATCCCTTGCTTCCTTGAGAGCCCCGCCAATTGCTTGCTCACGCGCGGCAAGCTCCTCCTCGTGGCTGTCAAGGTTGACCTTGCGCTGCGCCAACTCTCCTTCCTGCGCAAATAGATTTTCAGCGACAAGCCGCTGTTGCTCTTCAACCTCAGCCTTCGCGAGGAGAAAAGCTTTCCGCTCCTCGGCGACTTGCTCCCGCTCCTCCGCCAAGGATCGGAGAGTTTCCTGCCTGAGACCCCGGAGCTCCTCAGCGCGCTTCTCAATATCCACTCCCGCCCTCGCGACAAGTGCTTCTCGGGATGCCAGCTTGGCTTGTCGGGCGCGGTAGAGCGACAGCAGCTTCCGCAGCAGCCGCTCCTCCTCAGACTCGTCACTGCTGCTGCTTGGCGCGTCGACCAGCGTCAGCCCAGCGGAGGCGAGCACTTCTCCGTCCAAAATTTCTCCTTCGACCGGCGCCCTGGAGCTTGACGCCCAGGGGAGCTTGATGAAGATACCGTCGCCGGCCTTCAAGTAGGCGCCGGGCTGGGGCTCTTCGGAGCCTGGCGCTGCAGGATCAGCGGAGGGATCGGCGGTCGGCGCAGCACCTGGCGCTCCTGCGGTCTCGGGGCCGTCAGTGCGATCGTCGAATCCCTTGCCAGCTTCTGCGGCGGCAGCCTTGGCGGCCTCTTCACCGGCGGGATCATCAGCGCCGGCCTCTTCTTCGGTGGCATCGTCGTCGTCGTTGCTGCCGCGCGCGTTCTCCTCGTCGGCGGCCTCAGTTTCCATCGGCTCCGTGGCAGGTGGATCTGGCGACCGAAGAGGGGAGAATGGTCAAGCAAATATTCAAAAAGAAAATCAGAAGAAGAAGAATCCAAGGGAAGTTTTCAAGCAAGAGGATTACCTGGATCTGCGGGCGAGGTCTCAACCACCGGAGGATCGCCAGTGCTGTCCCTTGCCGGAGAACTGCCCCTTGCCGGAGAATTCTCCCTTGCCGGAGAACGCTCCCTTGCCGGGGAATCCTCCCTTGGCGGTGTAGTCGAGGCAGATGGCACCTCGGGAGCGGCTTCCGAGCTCTCCTGGTGAGGCTGCTCTGCTCCTGCATGAACCAACACTCAGATATCGGCAAAGGAAGAGCACCCACGCGCGCCTGAAAGTAGGAAGTAAACTATGTACTTACGTGGAGGGCTATGCTGGGGGCTGCTTTGAGGAATGGTTGCCGGGTCCGACAAGGTGGTCTCGGACATGTCCTCTGCCGTCGTGGTGGGGTCGTCCTCGATGACAATCACCGGGGCCTTGGCTCTCTTTGCCGCTTTCTGGTCCAGAGTCCTGAAAAGGAATGAGTTCAGGGTAAAGCAAATCAGATACAAGACAAAACAACAGAAATTGAAGAAATACAAGTACAGCAAGGAATCTTACTCTTCTTCTTCCTCGTCGGAGCTGAGCGCGGAGAGATCGAAGTCCGGCTCGCCTCCGGTGCGACGAGGCGGAGGAGTAGGCTCCCTTGTCCGCTTGGCAGGAGCAGTAGCGGTGGACCGGGAAGACCCCGCTCCGGTTGCCACAGCGGCGTGAGGCCCTCCCGCGGCAACAGTGCTTACCGCGGTAGAGCGTGTCGCGCGGCTCGGCGGTTGTTGACCCGTCTTCCGTCCCGCTACGTCCAAGGCCTTGCGGAGACGCCTTCTTGGCGGGGCCGGGGGCTCCGCCTGCGGCAAGCTGTCCGAAGGTTCGGGTCCGATAGGCTCTCCCTCGCCGGGCTCGCTCGGTTCAGCTTCAGGCCCGGCAAGCTCTTCCTTGCCGGCGAACTCCTCTCGCTCGGCAAGGATTGCCGCCTCTGCTGCCTCTGCCTCCTCCACGGTGAATCCAAATACGCCCGCGGCAGCGGCTCCTGCCGCCTCTTCCAGCCTGGTGGCGATGCGCTGCATCTCATCATCGATGGTGTCGCGGGTGAGGCTCTTCTGCTCATCAGCGCGGACCGACACTTCTACCAAGCCGTCAAAGAAATCCCGCACGATATCGTCTGCAGGCTCTTGCCAAGTCGGGACGATTCCGTGCGAGTCGCACAGCGGCATCATGGCGCGGATGCGGTCGAGCGAGGAGTTGTTGCACGACGGAACGACACTCCTCGGCAACATGAATGGATGTTGAGGATCGCGCTTGAATAGCTCCAGGAGCATCGCATCCAGCTCCAGGACGGTGAAGTTGAAGTTTAGGCCCGGGCGCAGCCTCATGATATCCGCTGAGTTCTGGAACTCCCAGGCTGGTCTCCTCCTCTCCTGCAGGGGGGCGATGCGGCGGCGAAGAAAATCTGCGCCAACTGCGCCTACAGTAAGCCCGGCAAGCCTGAGGCGAAGGATGCGGGTGACGGCAATCTTCATCCTATCGTCTTCCGGGGCCACATTGCTCCAATCGTTGCCGCGCACTACTGGGGCTTGGCGCAAGGCGGTAGATGGCTACGGGTTCTCCTCTACAATCCAGCACCACTCTGCTCTCCATTCTTCCCATTTGCTGCGGAGCTCTCCCTCCAGATAAGCATCCTTCTTGCCAGTTCTCGAGATCCAAGCGATTCCGCCGGCAAGGGGCTCTCCTCTCTCAACTCGGGGCATAAAGAAGTGGCGGAAGAGGGCTACGTTTGAATGGACTCCGACAAAGTTTTCGCATAGATGTGCGAAAACTGCCATGGTCAGGACAGCATTGGGGGTGAAGTCAAGGAGGCGGAACCCGTAGGTGTTCATGATGTCACAGAAAAATTCAGAGTAGGGCGGGCAGAGCCCGCAGTAGAAGAACAGCGCAAAGAAGGGATACCCGTTCGGAGCCAGTCTCGAAGTGGTAGCCGGGAGTACCTTCGTGCGCGGATGTGATCGCGTCTCCGTCGACCAGAAAAGGTAGTAGTACTCCCTCAGCTCCTTTGCGTCAAGCTGAGGGGGGAAGATGGCCCGCTCCTTTCGCAGCACCGCGAGCCGCTGCGCCTCGGCCGACTTCACGCGCTTCCCCTTGTTGGCTTTCGGAGCCATGGCGGAGGTGGCGGGGGAGATCGACGGTGTTGGTGGCGCCGGTGGCGATGGGGGGCGGAGTGCTGCTCTCTTTCGGCTTTGAGAAGAAGGGGGGAGCGGCGGAGATTTTCAAAAATGGAGTAACAACCGGCGAAGTGGGCAAACTGCCCTTGTTTCCCCTGCTTATAAAGAGGGAGGGGGCGGACATTTCGCCCTTCCGAATAAAGGAACCACCCACGATCTCTCCCACGATGCTGCATTCAACGCGTGCCATTCGGGGAGGGCGCGGTGGATACGGAGTAAGATACGGCGTGACCCAGTCCGCACGTGCCCGTGCCCTGCTTTGGGTCTGGCCCAACAGCGCTCGGCACCGTGTGTGGCCCAGGCTCGGGGGCTCCTGTCGGTGTACTAGAGTAGGGGTACCCTGGTATTCCGAACTTGTGCACGGGCGACCGCCAAGGTCCTCCGTGGTTCCCTTGGAGCCATTCAAGAACAAAGTATTCAAGCCAAGGAGACAAGGCCCCGGCAAGAGGAGCTTTCCGGGAAGGCCAACCAAGGCATTTCGAGGAACTTGCCGCGACGCGCCACGCATCCCGGCAAGACCCAGTGAGCGACAAGCTTCCGGATACGACAAGACAACGGCCGCGGTGCGAGGTGCGAGGTGGCAAGCGACGCTGACAAGATTACCATCGTGGCGAACGGTGGCGTCCCTGACGGTCCTTTTCTGCACTGTTTGGGCGACACAGACGGGCATTTAATGCCTTTGTCCCCTGCCGTCAGGGTTACGTAGGATGCACTGTGCAGGTAGCTGTACCAACCGCAACTCCTTTTCCCTTTTTACCCTCGTCTACGTTGGCACCTGTCGGTGACCCCTTGAGCATATAAAAGGAGGCCCATGCGCAACGTAGAGGGGGTTCGAACCCAGAAAATCGCACATGCTCGGTCTCGTTAGCAGCTAGAGTGTATTGTAGCACTCAGCGCTCTTGAGCAAGAACACAATACAATCAGACAAGCTGCAGTAGGAGTATTATCTCTCCGGAGAGCTCCGAAGCTGGGTAAACCGCTCGTGTGCTTCGCCTTGATCCGCTCTTTGTGCGATCTCCGCCCCCTGCCGAACCGAAAGGGGCTCGGTCCGTCGGCCCCATAGGTGTTCGTGGATTAGCTTCCCCGACACTCCTTGACTTTCCTCTCGCTGCGGAGGAGCAAGAAGAGTAGAGAGCTACTATCTAGAGCTTCATTGGCCATGCCAATGGGGACGGACACCGGGAAGCAAGCCCTTCGTAGCGCTGGTCCACTTGGCCGACACCCGTTGGAAGTGGAAGGGCGGAGGGCACCGCAACCACGATGCACTCCCCTCCAACGCGACAATGGCAGTCGCCAGTTCGTCGGGTTGACACCCGTGATAACATGTCCACGGTGCCGTCTGACCACCGAGCTTGTCGCGACCAGCGTCAGGTCCTCCGAGAACTCCTCAAGGAGGACGCTCGTACCACCATCGAGCAGCGACGGGAGGCGTGCCATCAATCTGATAGGCGTGTGGTGCCCACTACGTACAAGCCTGCGCCAGGCGATCCTGATGACTTGCCTTATGCTATAACTTGGCTAGCGTTCACTTGGGAGCTATGGCAGTTCCAGTGGCCCACTACCCGCACGTTCAAACTGGAGGTCCCGGAGAAGTACGATGGCAAGACTCATCCATCTGAGTTCCTGGGCGTTTACACCATCGTGATGCATGCTGCCAGAGCTCGAGACGACAAGGTGCTCGCCAACTATTTCCTGTTGGTGCTGAAGCCCAACGTCAGGTCATGGTTGATGCACCTGCTGATAGAATCCATCTCCTCTAGGTTGGATTTGTGCCACGAGTTTGTTGGTGCATTTACTAGCGGTCACGTAGCTCCTGGCTAGGCAAGTGATTTGCATGTGATCCCTCACAGGGACGGCAAATGCTTGCAAAAATATATACAGAGGTTCATTCATGTACAGTACAACATCATCGATGTTCATCCAGCCGCTATCATCGGCGTGTTCCATCAGAACATGCGCAATTGTAAGATGCGTGAAGAGCTGGCCGTGAACAAGGTTGCGGATGTTGCCGAACTATATGTTCTGGCTGACAGATGTGCCCGAGATGAGGAAGGAAGGAAGTACCCCGGCAAAAATGCCGACGTGGGAAGTGATTCTGAGGTGAAGACATCGTCACCCCGGCAAAGAAGGGCCGGCGACGCAACATGAAGCGCAAAGGTAAGAATGTGCTTGCTGTTGAGGGGTCTGGCAGCCTAGGCACTACCAAGAAGGCCAAGGTTAACGACCCCGACAAGGAGATTGCCTGGTGCGACGCCTGTCGGGCCTTGGCGGCTGCCGGCAAGCCAGAAGACTCTGGCAAGAAATATTGCAAGATCCACCGCACCAAGGGCCACGACCTCCAAAACTGCCGACAAGTCGAGCATCTGATGGAGAAGAAGAGGGCTAAATATGAGAGACACGACAAAGAAAAGGGCCAGGGTGGTGCGGAGGGATCCAGAAAGAAGCGTGGAAGCCGGGGAGGCCACCCCGACAAGGACAAGCAACAAGAGAGGCCTGCTCTAGGCCATGACAAGAAAGAGGAAGATGGTGATCATGATGATGACAACAAGTCCAGCGAGCAAGAGTTCCAGAAAGCTATAGAGGTTATGTGCATGGATGGAGGCACAATGTTGCATTCGTCCAACCACCAACTTAAACAATGGGCGCATGAGATCAATGCAACAGAGCCGATAATTAATGCATAGAAGCCACTGAGATGGTCCCACATGCCTATCATTTTCGGCGCCGGGGATCACCCTGATCGCACAACTGCGGTCGGGTGTTTGCCCTTGTTGGTCTCACCAACAATACACAACCTCAAGGTGATGAAAATGCTAGTTAACGATGGGGCCAGTCTGAAAGAACATGCGGTGCCCCCATGTTTGGTTTTGTTAATTGATGACAATCTCTATGGACTAATTGTTGTCTTGAGTTATATTTGAAGGTTTTGTCCATAGGTGGTTGTTTCAAGGAGAGTTTGTTTCGACCACGGTGCTTTTGAAGGAATTACCTAAAATATTGGTCTTGTGAGGGGTTGATCAAGACTAAGTCAAAGAGTGAATCAACTTGATCAACACACAAAGCATAGAAGATGTACCGAGAGGGATCAAGTGATCCCATGGTATTGTAAGCATTGCCAATTATGCTTTGTGTACTAACCCATGGTATTTGTGAGAGTTCTTTGTGGGGTTAGGATGCGGTGTGCAAGTTCAAGTGATGCATCACGAAGAGATCAAGTGCTTGAAGCTTTCCGTCCATTGTGGTGACAATGGACTTGTGAAGATGAGCCGAAGAGTGGCTCACCCATAGTGGACTATGGGGGAGCAATCATCTAGTCTTCATCGAGCCAATGCGATCAAGAAAGATGGTCCAACTTGAGGGAGTCAAGATCATCATCATCTAGCCCAAGTGGACCATGTGCAAGCAAAGGTTTGCCCTTGATAGGTTTTCTATTTTATTGGTCTCATCGTGGTAGTTGGGAGACCGGGTTATAGGATCGATTGTCGTACTATCAAGGGGGGCTCTCGATGAGTAGCTTGATCGTATTGTTCGTAGAGAGCTCAAACCATTGCATCCTTGCATCATCTTTATTGGTTCTTGTTTGGTTCTCTTTGTGAGATTTGGAGCTTATGATCATCTTGATGACAAGCTCGAGTTCATCGAAAACAGAGTTCACATGCATCTTCTATGATGTTTTCGATGTTGGAGGTTCTGCCGGTTCTTCTCTGTTGGAGGTTTCTCTCCTCTTTTTGTTAGGCATACCTCCCCTACCTTCGCTGTTTTGAGGCTACTCGTTGGCTTGTATCCAACAAGCTTGAGTTTGCTCAATTCGGAGCTCATTTGCAGAAGTTATGGCAGTTCTAGTTTTTTTGTATCCCTCTATTGTCTTCTCTGCAAAATGAAGGACTCCTAGTGTTGCTGATCTGGAGCATGCGGTAGTACTGCTCTCTGGAGCGGTACTACCGCAGGCCATTGCGGTAGTACCACAGTCCCCTGCGGAAGTACTGCAGGTGCTAACGGTAGTACCACTCTGTGGGAGTGGTAGTACTGTGGCCTCAGGCCAGGCGCAGCTGCTCGAGCGGCAGTGGGGCGGATGTAATTTTTTACATCCACGCCCTACGCGGTAGTACCGCGCGTCAGGTGCGGTAGTACCATGGTCTCTACCTAGGCATAGCAGCATGAGCGGATGTACGGGCGGATGTAATTATTTACATCCACGCCCTACGCGGTAGTACCGCTCCAGGTGTGTGGTAGTACCGTGCCAGATTTTTGCGCAGGTCCTCCCTCAGCGGAAGTAGGTAAGGAAGTAATTTTTTACTTCCGTGCTCTCTCTGCACCTAGTGTTGCCTGCCTTACGATAGTACCGTAGGGGCGCGCGGTAGTACCGCTCTGGCGGTTCTACTGCTCGTTGCCCTATGCAACCGGCCTTCATCTGGCCAGTGCCGCACAAGCGGTAGTACCGCAACCAATAGCGGTAGTACCGCAGCCAACCGCAGTAGTACCGCATTTTGGTGCGTAGTACCGCGTCGTGCAGGCTGAGTGAGGGGATAACGGTTGGATTTTCCCCCTCCTATAAAAGGGGGCCTTCTTCCCCATTGAGTCTTATCTCTTTAGCTCGTGTTCTTCCCCCATTATTGACCTTCTTCGAGCTTGCTAACTCTCAATCCCTCCATGGAATCTTGCTAGTTTTTGAGGGAAAAGAGAGAGGAGATCTAAATCCACATTTCCATCAATCACTTTCTCCTCTATGTGAGGGGAACCCCTTGAATCTAGATCTTGGAGTTCTTGGTGTTCTCCTTCTTGTTCTTCCTCTCATTTTCCTCCCTAGCATTAGTTGCTTCGGTGGGATTTGGGAGAGAAGGACTTGGGCACTCCGTGTGCCCTTGCCATTGCATTTGGTGCATCAGTTTGAGTTCTCCATAGTGATACGTGGAAGTTTCAAGTTGAGAATCTTATTGCTCTTGGGTGCTTGGTACCCTTGAGCTTGTTCCTCTTGGGTGCTTGGGTGCCCTAGAAGGTTGGTGTTGTTCGGAGCTCAATCATTGTGGTGTAAAGCTCCGGGCAAGCGTCGGGGTCTCCAATTAGGTTGTGGAGATCGCCCCGATTAATTTGACGGGTACCGGTGACCGCCCCCAAGGGTTGCCAAAGTTTACGGGTTCGGTGACCGCCTCCAAGGGTCGCCATTTGTACGGGTTCGGTGACCGCCCTCAAGGGTCCCTTAGAGGAATCACAACATCTTGCATTGTGTGAGGGCGTGAGGAGATTACGGTGGCCCTAGTGGCTTCTTAGGGAGCATTGTGCCTCCACACCGCTCCAAACGGAGATTAGCATCTGCAAGGGTGTGAACTTTGGGATACATCATCGTCTCCGCGTGCCTCGTTTATCTCTTACCCGAGCCCTTTACTTATGCACTTTACTTTGTGATAGCCATATTGTTCTTTGTCATATATCTTGCTATCACGTAGTTGCTTATCTTTCTTAGCATAAGTTGTTGGTGCACATAGGTGAGCTAGTTGTTTTACGTTTTGTGCTTGACAAATTAACCGCTAGGTTTATTCCGCATTTGTTCAAGCCTAAACCATAATTATTTTAAAGCGCCTATTCACCCCCCTTCTAGGCGACATCCTCGATCTTTCATGGTCTGAACTTTATCTCGCACAACGTGATGAAGAGGTTGCAGATCCCTGATGGAGATCTTGAGGAAACAGGGACATTCCAAGGGATCAATCCAGGGAGGAGCCAGACCAAGGGAAAGTTCACGCTACCAGTCGCGTTTGGTGGCGACCTCAACTACAGGACAAAAAAGATTGTTTTTGATGTTGCTGAGATCCGTTGCCGTATAACGGGATCCTTGGCCATCCAGCACTGGCCAAGTTCATGGTGACATCACAATACGCGTACAACAAGTTAAAGATGCCCGACCCAATGAGCATCATCTGTGTCAATTGCGACAAGAGGGATGCGCTCATCTGTGCCAACCAGCTCTACGAGAGGCAGTTGCAACATCTACCGCCAAGATTCTTGCTCCTGCCACTGGGAAGAAGACCGGCAAGGCCTTCGTCGCCGGCAAGACCTCAACCACCGGCAAGACTCCTGGCCCCGGCAAGGACTTCTCACCCACTCCGGAAAACGCACCTCTTCGGAGTGCTGCGTTCCCGTTGAGGAAGTGCTAGAGAGCTCCACTAGCAAGAGCAAGAGATCTAAGGCGGCACCACCAGAAACCAAGAGAGTACCCATCAGGGAAGATGGAACAGGTGGAGCTTTTACCATAAGCTCCACCCTTGATAACAAATAGGAAAGCGCACTCGTCGCCTTCTTGCGGGCGAATGTCGATGTGTTTGCATGGCAAGCATCTGACATCCCTGGTGTTCCCAGGGAGGTGATTGAGCACCACCTTGCGTCTGTCGTCATGCACGGCCCGTCAAGCAGGAGATCAGAAAGCAAGCTTTCGAGCAACAAGAGTTCATCATCGAGGAGATCAGGAAGTTGGAAGCGGCACGTTTGGTTAGAGGAGTGCTCCACCCAACGTGGTTGGCCAATTTAGTGGTGGTTCGCAAGGCGAATGGGAAATGGAGGTTGTGTATTGACTATACTGATATAAATAAAGCCTGTGCAAAGGATCCTTTCCCTTTGCCATGCATCGACCAGATAGTGGACTGCACTTCCGGGTGCGACCTACTGTCATTCCTCGATGCCTACTCAGGATACCATAAGATCTTCATGAAGCAGGAATACAAACAAAAGACCGCGTTCATCACCCCATGTGGTACGTACTATTTTATACGAATGCCTTTCAGGTTGAAGGGCACTGGCTCAACATTTACCCGAGCGTTCCAAATTGGTTTTGAGACCCAGCTACATATAAATGTGGAAGCCTATATGGATGGTATAGTGCTCAAGACCTGGAGGAAACATTTGCAAATCTACGCAAGATCAATCTCAAGCTCAACCCTGAGAAGTGTGTGTTCGGCGTCCCATCCGGAAAACTTCTCGGGTTCTTTGTGTCTCAATGCGGAATCGAAGGGAATCCCGACAAGATCAAAGCGATTGAGCAGATTGAAGCGCCAAGACGAGTCAAGGACGTCTGTAAGCTTGCTGGTTGCGTTGCTGCTCTCAGTAGGTTCATCTCCAAATCTGCTGAGCGCGCCCTGCCCCTTTTCAAATTATTGAAAAAGACGGGTCCAATGAAGTGAACTCCGGAAGCATAGGCAGCGCTGCAAGATTTGAAGAGGTACCTCTCCTCCACGCCAATACTAGTTGCGCCGAAACCGCAAGAGCCGTTGCTGCATTTAGCGGTGACGAATCAAGTGGTCAATGCTGCGCTACTGGCACAGAAATAAGTTGAGGAAGGAGTAGCAGCGGCGGCGAAACCATCGGATGACGGGCCGGAGCCTACCCCGGCAGAGCCTGATGCCGGCAAGGCAGGGCTCCCGGCAGAGCCCGGTCCCGGCAAGACTGCACCAGCAAGTGGAACAGAACTGAAGAAGAAGGTGATGCAGCACCCGGGTTTATTTTGTCATCTCCCTCTTATAGGGGCTAGATCAAGGTATTCTGGTATACAGAAGCTATTCTTTGGCCTTCTTATGGCCTCAAGGAAGCTGCCTCACTATTTCCAAGCACATGAGATCACCGTCGTCACTCGCCTCCCGTTGCAATGGATCTTGCACAACCCAGACGCAATTGGGAGGATTGTGGAGTGGGCGTTGGAACGTCAAGCTTTGGTCTCAAGTTTGAAAGTACCTCAACGATCAAGAGCAGGGCCTTGGCAGAGTTCATAGCAGAACGAACCTCAACGCCTGACGAAGAAGTTCAAGAGACCATTCTTCCCGACAAAGAGGCAAGTCATAATTTGATTATGTACTTTGATGGAGATTTCTCACTACAAGGTGCTGGTGCCGGTGTTGTATTCGTCGCGCCCACCGGAGAGCGCCCCAAGTATGTGATCCAAATGCATTTTCCATGGGAGAAGTCAACGAACAACACTGTGGAGTATGAAGGGCTGCTTGCCGGTCTCAAGATCGCGACTGACCTTGGAATTAGGAAGCTTATCATCAGAGGTGACTCACAGCTTGTTGTCAAGCAAGTTAATAAGGATTATCAGAGCCTGTTGATGGAGCCTTATGTAGATGAAGTGAGGAAGTTGGAGGAGCATTTTAATGGGTTGTAAGCAGAGCATGTACCCTGAGTGGAGAACATCATTGCCGATGACTTGTCAAAACGCGCTGCCCTCAAGCTGCCTGTGGAACCAAGTACCTTTGTGCTCCAATTAACTCAGCCATCCATTGGACCATCAACAGGGCAGAAGAAACGAAGGAAGGCAGGCCCCAGCAAGTATTTTCCCGCTGAGCTCCTAGGAGCCACCGACAAGGAAGTTGTCGGGAACCCCAAGCTTGCCGAGGAGCAGCAGCCTCCGACAGGGCCTCAAGCCCTGGTTGTCGAGACAGCTGCCCCCACGGCAGGAGATGAGCCTTTAGTCCTTGCTGTCGAGCCTCAGGCTCCGGCATGGGCACAACCCATCGTCCATTTCCTCCAAACAGAGGATCTTCTTGTGGAACAGGAAGAAGCAGAAAAAGTAGCCCACCGGTCCAGTATGTATCAGTTTATGGATGATGTCCTATACAGAAGGAGACCGAACATCGTGAAACTAAAGTGCATCCCCTAGGAGGACGGACTGGAGCTGTTGGCAGAGATACATGGAGGCATATGTGGCTCTCACATAGGGTCAAGAGCCCTTGTCGGCAAAGCATTCTGGCAAGGTTTATTTTGGCCCACCGCTCTCCACGATGTGACTGCACTAGTAACCAAGTGTGAAGCGTGCCAGTTTCATTCAAAGAAGCTTCATCAACCAGTTCAAGATCTTCAAATGATCCCTCTTTTCTGGCCATTTTCAGTCTGGGGGCTCGACATACTGGGCCCCTTCCCCCGTGCTGTTGGGGGCTTTGAGTACTTGTACGTCGCAATCGACAAGTTCACAAAGTGGCCACAGGTAGAGTTAGTGAGAACGGTGGCAGCACAGTCAGCCGTCAAGTTCTTCAATGGACTTGTTTGCCGTTTTGGTATGCCAAACAGAGTCATCACCGACAACGACACACAGTTCACGCGCCGCACCTTCATGCAGTATACTCAAGACATCGGCAGCAAAGTTTGTTTTGCTTCTGTTGCTCATTCAAAAAGCAACGGCCAGGCAGAAAGAGCAAATGCGGAAGTGTTCCGAGGCCTCAAAACAAAGTGTTCCGAGGCCTCAAAACAAGAACTTTCGACAGGCTGTGCAAGTGCGGAAGGCGCTGGATTGATGAGTTCCGATGGTTCTTTGGTCAATCAGAACGACACCAAATCGAGCCACTGGCCAGACACCCTTTGCCCTGGTATACGGGGCAGAAGCAGTTCTCCCCACCGAACTCGTGTACGGGTCACCTCGAGTGCTCGCGTATGATGAGTTTGAGAAAGATAAATTGCGCCAAGATGATGCAACGCTCCTTGAGGAAGATCGTCTTCAGGCTGCTGTGCTAGCCGCATGCTACCAGCAAGCCTTGCACCGTTACCATAGCCGCAAGGTTCATGCCCGAAGCCTCGAGGAAGGCGACCTTTTTCTTCGGCGGGTTCAATCCGCCAGGAATTCAAACAAGTTGACGCCAAGGTGGGAAGGCCCTTATCGGGTAATACGAGTCACCAGGCCCGGCGCAGTCTGCCTGGAGACCGAAGATGGCATTCCGGTGAGCAATTCCTAGAATATTGAACATCTTCGCAAGTGTTACCCATATGGCGCGGTTGCCGGGAGCCCCGGCAATCCCCTTTTGTACTAGCCTTGCCAACAAGGCATGTAACCCTATGTACAGAGCCAGGCGCAGACCCTGTGCGCAGTCAAATAACTTTTAGTATGTACAATTTCTTGCTAGTTTTCATGTTCATATATGTACATATGCATGCATGCTTGTCCAGGATATTGTGCTACCCTTGATTCCAGCAGGTATTGATGGATCACCAAGGTTCCATGCCCTTGTCCTCTTTTCCTTTCAGCCACAATGGTGACACTCCGGTAAGAGGTTGAGAAGACTGCCCGGCACGGCGATCCCCGGCAAAACAGACAGATAAAATTCACCTCTTATCCATTCATGTTCGTAACTTGTCACTTGTGCATTAGAAAACCTCGCCACTCTTTTGAACCTAGGTGCTCTCATCCTTGACCCGAACGCTGCTTCGGTCATAATGGTCGCAGTAGCCTTTAGTAAAAAGAGATTGGCAGGGGGCTGGACCCTTTGTCTGTAACCCGGCGAATGTGACTCTCTTGCAGGCACATAGGGCACTGGCAAGGTAGCTTGCAGGGAAAACTCATTTATTTTTATTAAAGAGGTGTTTCGCCTCTGCATGGACGTGCACATGCATGGGTTCCCGGCAAAGCCCATCTTTTTCATTGACATGCTGATGCAAGTACAAATGTTACAAAACATAAGCATGGACTCGAGAGATTACATTATTTAAAATTAAGATTTGGCAAGTGCCTACAAGTTGGAAAAAAGATAAGTGCAACATAATCCCCGTTCTTGCCCCTTTCCTTCCTAGGCCCGACAGGTAAAGAAAGATGATGGGCATGGGGAACGCAGCGATGGAGAGCTTTGCGGGGTAGCCCGTCTGCCACCGACGCCAGAGCCAGCAGGATGCAGCCCCCGGCAAGGCGTGTTACCGGGGGAGGAGGCGGAGCAGATGATGGTACTGCCACTGATGGCCAGCTGGAGTCGGAGTCGGCATCCTCCCGCCCGCTGCCATCATCGTTGCTGGCGCTATCCTCCTCGTCATTGTCGCTCGAGGAGGAGCTTTCATCGTCAGTGGAGCTCTCCGTGTAACACCCTAAGGGGATTCCCGAGCGCCAAAAGGCCTTGATAGAGAGGAGGCCACTCTCCATTAGTTTGAACTGAAGAACCTGCCCCTCCAACAAGCTATGAGCGTGAGCAAAGGTTTTCCACCCATGACGGAGATACATGACGTGAGGGGCGGGGAAGTCGACATCAACCCACATGCTGCCATTCCAGCAGCCCCTCATGTGCAGCCTCAAGGCGTGCGGCGGGTCCTAATCCATCACCCAAGCGAAAGGGGTAGGAGGCGAAGATGACCACACACGGGCTTGTACAACCTGATGAAGAACTCACGGGGATGGTCTCCGACATGGCCCTCCATTGGAGGAGGGGCCGCCAGCAGAAGTCCAGTTGATGCGCCGCCCCGTCCTCCTCTTCCCCGAGCACCACGGTGACCTCGACCTCGCCCCCTCCCTGTCCCTCTCGCGGCGGGCTCCCCCACCGTGGGATCCAGAAAGGGGGGCGTTGTTAAGCAGAAGCTCTCATCGCCGCCGCCAAAGCACCAGCGCGCCCTCTCACCATGATGAACAAGAGAAGATTCCCGAGCAAGAAGAAGAAGAAGGAGATGAATGTGGAAAGGTACCATCCCTCTCCATTTTTATAAAAGGGCAGGTCCGAGGCCTGGCCTCCCAACTCAAGGGTGAGCGCCCCGCTCGACCAATGCGACCTCCTGAGGCACAAGGAATCAGGACCGCCCCGCTGCCCCAATCAACGACGCCATGTCCGACCTCAGCATTAGTGCCCATTCCCTTTGCATCCGCCGCCTGCCCTTCCTAAGGCATGGAGGACACATGGTGAGTGCGCCGGAAGCATAAAGACAAGTCGGGCGACCATTTTCCACCCCGTGATTGTGGGGTCCAGTGCCATGCAAGCCACGACCCAAGTCCACTTAGTAAATGAGTAGCACCCCTGCGAATTCCTCTTTTTTATGAGGGAGGCGCGGGCCGCCTCTTTACTATCCATTGCAGGGTGATGCAAGCATGATGCGGCCACTTTATGCATGACCCCCACGTCACGCACTCAATGGGGATCGTGGGGAAGTGCAACTGACAATAAGATCGTGGCGATCGACTTCTGCTACACCTGCCCGCGCACTACTTTGGGCCTGGCCCAACTACGCCTTGCACTTATGTGTAGCCCAGGCCCGAGGGATCCTGTCGGTGTACAAAAGTATAGGGATCTTCTATACCCCTTACTTGTGCACGGGCAGTCACAGCCACAACCGAAGCAGGGCTTGACGAGAACATTCAAGACGATGGGCATAGAGCAGTAGACTGGCTGAGCCTCCCCCGACAACACCATTGCTAGGGTGGCCTGCATAGCCCTGGCAAGCTCCTTGCCGGGGTAGCCCGTGAAGTACCAGCAAGGCCATCACCATTGAGGCTGAGATCTCTGACATCATCGACGACGTCAAAGCCAAGCCTTGGGAGGTGCGTGCATAGTGGCATACATATCTTTGTTAACATTAGTGGCCTACAGGTCCATGTGAAGAACCATAAGACAAGAGACCCCCGGCAAGGCCCTTGCCAGAGAGAACTGCGAGGCCCCCGGCAAGGTCCTTGCCGGGGACAATTGCGAGGCCACAACCAGGCCCGCTCCCGAAAAGTTTTCGCCTCCTTACCATCATTCCAGCATGATGACCAGCTTGCCAGCTAAGTCACCGCTTGCATGGCGGCACGCAGATCTTCGTGGAGGCTCTACCAATGTGCCAGCACAACAGCTAGCCAACCAATGTGGCGCTGCATGCCGCGTCAGCATGGACGCATGTAAAGACAAGAAGAGGCAGTGACGGACGGGACGACTTGTGTTACCATCCCCGATAAAGTAAGGGGCACGTAGGCAGCGCATTAAATGCGTTTTGTCCTTGATGTGAGTGATAAGCTTGATCATTGTAGATATTTTACAGCTCCTATGTACCAATGTGGACACTCGCACTTATAAAACAGGCCCGTGGCATACTGAGAGAGGATTCGAACTTTTTGGATTAGGTATGCACCGCAGCTAGTTCAAGAGCTCAAGAACACAGAATATACACACAAGCAAGACTAGGGTTTTACGCGTCATTGCGGCCCGAACCTAGGTAAAATTCCCTTGTGCTGATCACTAGACCCGCTCTTCGTGCTGCTCTCTCCCCGCCAACCGTAGAAGGGATTCCCGTGATCCCATAGGTGTTGTCTTCCCCGACAAAACTCCCCTGGGACTGTTGTTGGAATGGACGG